>NC_056735.1:379434301-379604301 GCF_019279795.1 Protopterus annectens
ATATGTAGCAGAGGGAAGGAGATAAAGTCCTTACAGAAGTAAATTAACCATGGGTGTAAATTACCTACACCTGTAGGGACACCTAAGGGTACCAATTAGGAAAATCTACTTATTTATTTGTTTGTGTTTACCAAGAAAGTTTGTCTGGGAACTGAAATGAACATTTTTGACAGAAGCCTGGGGAGAAAAGCTCCAAAACAAGGATAGAAATACACTTTTGGCAATTCAAAATAAAAACTGCCAATAAACATTATTTACAAAGTATTTCAAAGCAAATGGTCAACAAACATTATTTACAAAGCACAGCAGATTAAGGAAATACTTGTTTTCAAGATACTGTGAGTAGAATCAAAAATAATATATTAATACACTTTTATAGTACCCGTAGTGGGCAGAGTTAGGATTGCATATTTCAAACTGTAGGTATGGTACAGTTGCATAACTTGTTACTTGCCGGGTGATATTTTAGAGCAAATTTAAACTGCTAAAACTTATTTAAATGCCTGATGTGGTTTGAAAGTTTTTTTCTATACCTTGGAGATGGTGACAGAGAATGGTGAGCCACCGTAATAATTATTAAATTTATTAGCAAATCTTAGTCTAAGTTATGAGGATCTTAGGGTTTTGTTTGGTACATGCCACTGGATGAGATTTGACAGAGATGGAGTTTTAAGTGGATTGTGATGTATTTTGTGTGCTGTGAGTAGCTGGGAGAGGGTAATGTGTTAAGGAAGTTTAAATCAGAAAAGGGTATTGTGCGCCATTTGTATTTGGATAAAGATTCAATGTATTTTTGAGTAGTTTCATAGTGTGAAAAGTGGAGAAATTAGGGGTTGAATACTTCGGCAGGATGGGTGGTAGAATACTAAATTTCTTTAGGAAGTCTGAGCTGGACAGCTGGTCTTGAGTGGACTGTATGGTGTATGAGATAGCAATATTGGGAGTATGTTTGTGACTACTTTTAGGTTTGACAAGGGAAAAATGTTTAGTCTTGAATTAATTGGTTTTACATTTGGTTGTGGCTTGTTTGGACAGGTTACAGAGTGTGGTACATATTGCATGACTTTGGGGTAAGATTTTGCTTCCATTTACTCCACTTCTTTAGGAAGTCTGAGCTGGACAGCTGGTCTTGAGTGGACTGTATGGTGTATGAGATAGCAATATTGGGAGTATGTTTGTGACTACTTTTAGGTTTGACAAGGGAAAAATGTTTAGTCTTGAATTAATTGGTTTTACATTTGGTTGTGGCTTGTTTGGACAGGTTACAGAGTGTGGTACATATTGCATGACTTTGGGGTAAGATTTTGCTTCCATTTACTCCAGAATTCATCTCTTAAGTTTATGAGGGCTTTAAATTCCTTGGTTAGCCACAGGTTTGTACTGTGTGTGTGAAGTCTTGAAATTAAAGGAAAGAAAATGTCTTAAAGTTTAAAAACAATGTTGATTAGGGTTTTAGCTGCAAAGTTAGGGTATTGTAAGAAAAATACTGGAAACTAATCCATGGTGCCCAAGTCATCTTTTGGTGATCTGGACCTAAAAGATATCAATTTGGGTGAAGTTTTAGGGGTAAGCTGTTGACTGTGCAAGTTATGTCAGAGTGACCACTGAATGGGGAGGATGAACAGAAATGGAGGAAATGTTAGAAGGATTAGGCTGCAGTAGGTGGGTATTTGAAAAAGCTTGAAGAGGACTACACCAGACAGAAATTTTGCAATGTTATTAGAAATGGGGCCTAGAGTGTTAAGACTGAAATCAACAATGATTAACTGCTTGTACTGGGGTATAGAAGAAGCAATATTATGGCTGAGTATTTGCAATTTATTAAGAGAGGATGTGGATAGAAGGTAAACAAGTGCATGGAGGATTAGCTTCTTGTTTGTTGAAAGGAGGTTTTGTTGAGTTGAGGTCAGACTTGGAGGAAAAGATTTCTTGAGTAATTATTTTTATGTTAAGATGTGATTTGTATAGAGAAAGAGTCTCATCATCTGGTCTGGAACCACTCATTATCAAAGTTGTAATTATAGTTTTGGAAGAAGTGGTTTATATGGGACTCTCATTTTTAAGCTAGGATTCGGTGATATCAACTACGTTATGTAAGTGGATGGAAAAAGGGTAGAAACCTGAAAAGTTTATTTCTAATGTTGTTAACATTAATTAAGACACATGATAAGGTATTGCTATTGTGCTTCATAAAAATGTTGGAAGAAGTTCTGTTTCTTGTGTTGATTTCAATATTAAATTTAATAAGAAGTATAAATAAAACTGGTGTGAATACATGCAGAAACTCTGGTAGTTTAATAATATAATATAAAGTTTTAACAGACCTGTAAAGTATGATGTGTTTGATGTTAACTATTACTGGTTTATGTCCAATAGTTGCTATGAATACAATGCAGGAATGATGAACATTGGTAGAAGAAAGGGGAGATGACTGGTTAGAGTCTATATTAGATCAGCGAACGCTTAAAAAAGCGAACGCTGATTGATCGAACTTATGTAAGCGAAAGCTTACACTCTTGAACTGTCAAAACAGCGATTTGTTTCCTAGGGAATAAAATCACTGATCCAAAACACATACACACAACACAAGCACATCAAACAAACAGCAATCCACACACATACACCTAAAATCTGACACCTAACCCTACACTAAACTATACACACAGCACTAACTATCCACTTCCCTTAACCCAAACCCTAACCCTAAAGTCCGTCACTATCGCACACTCACCTCACCCGCTCCCTAACCCTAACTCACCTAACCCGCCCTAACTCTCACGTCCATACAATCGCACACATACCTAACCTGCGCCCTAACCCTAACTCACCTAACCCACCCTAACACTCACATCCACACAATCGCACATTTACCTGAACCTGACCCATAACTTTCCACCACAGCACTGAAAATACTGAAGCAACAGAAACGGACAACCAAATTCTTTCCCTATGAAAAAATTTGGGTTTCTGTTGCTTCGATATTTTAAGTTTTCGATCAATCAGCGCTCGCTTTTTTAAGCGTTCGCTGATCTAATATAGACCCACTGATTAGGGTTAATTGCAGAGTTTGGAATGGGAAAATGTGTACAGTGGAATACGAAGGTAGTGGGAGAAGTGTGTGTGAGGTATGTGAAGGGATAAGAGGGGGTAGAAGAGAAAAAACAAGAGTAAAGAAATGAAAAACAACAGTTTGTAACACTAAAAATCTACTTAGTGGTGAGAAAATAAAGGTAACTTGAAAAGATCTGTCGTGATTGTGTATTGTTCTAAGAGACTGCCTAGCTTCCCACCAAGTACTGCCTGCACTACTTAGTTCCATATACAGTTGGAGTTTCCTCCTTGCCGAGAAGACCATTAAGCTGTAATTATTCAGCCTTGCAGATTGTCAACTCTTGCCAATGTACAATGTCAAAATACTTTTGTGGGGCAGGCCCTATTCCCCTTTTTGGAATCCAGCATAGAGCTCTGGCAGCCCCTATTTGGATATGCTGAATGGTGACTAATGAAACTCTGCCTCTTGGTTGTGGAAGTGATTTCCAAGGAAAAGGGTTTTGGCATCCTTCTGTAAAGTCAAATGATGTTTTCAGGCCTAAGAAATGTGCATACAGTGCTCCAGAGGATCTGCAATTTAAGACCACTGGACCTGAAGGGTCCACTGAAGAGCTTGTATATGTGTCCATCAATGAAAACCTATGGAAGTGGCTGCCACCATTAGGGCACAGCACTTTGAGAGAGATGTAAAGTGTGGGTGTAAAGGATACCAAAAGAAAGGAAACTTGGTTTTGAACAGTCTGAATTCTGTATATGGTGAGTCTTGCTCTGCATAATTTTGTGTCCAAGTGGCAGCCTCTGAATTCGAAAAGCTGTTCAAGTTGGCAGGTTGTAGTTAAAACTTATCATAATTCAATGTTATTCCCAAAGAATGGAATACGCTGACTGCAAACTCCTCCTCAAATACTGGAGCAGGCTGATGGAAGGCTGTCTTTTCAACACTAGCTAATAGATGGAGGGGGCAGCTGTGATTGAGTTGTCCAGATACTGGAATACTTTGGGCCCCTCAAGATAAAAATGTGTCATAACCACAAACATGCATTTGGTGAATACTTTTAGAGGCTGAGAGGAGACCAAATAGAGTCGAGAAGTAATAATGACTGAAGTGCAAATCTTCCTGGATTTCTAAATGATTTTTGTGTGGAAGTATGTGTCCTGGAGGACCAAACAGCACATACAGACTCCCTCTGGTGGACAAGAAAAGACTGACAGCAATGAGGCCATTCAAGATATTTCTTTGGGGACAAATACATTTAGGCCACAAGATCAAAAATTGGCCTGACATCTTTTGTGATTTTTGTCATTAAGAAGAACCTGGGGTAATATCTAGACCTTCTTTGGTCTGGTGTAACCTCACAGGTAACTCCTTTGTTCAAAAATACTTAAAGTTTCTGTTTTTGCCACTTTCTTTTTGACAAGGTGAGATGTCCAACAAAGAAGAGGGAAACTGTGGTGAAAAGGAAGGGTGCCCAGTAACTCCTGGATATTAATGTCCTTACCCATCTGTCAATTAGAATCAATTTCCAAGTTGGTAGCATAACTGATGCCAAAGAGAGTCAATGGAGCAAGGATTCAAGACTGCTGCTGACCAGCTGGAAGCAGAATACAGCTGCCCAACTGACAGCTGTCAACATCTGTCTTGGGACCAATGATCTCTCTGGAAATTAGCTTGTTTGTTATTGTTCATGCTGTTGTTATTGGTGTTGACATACCTAGACCACATCTGGTGAAGCCTCCTCTGCATTTTGGATAAAATACACTGACAGAGCTGAAATTTAATTCCAGCATTGCTAAGATCAGTATGGTTTTGCATGTGTTCCATGTGTGTTTTTACTTCCAGTCTAAGAAACACTAGGCCCTAGAACTAAGTATTAAAAAAGATCATTGTGAAATCCTCTGCAAAGATGGTCAATTGAAACCACACATGCTGGTGATAAGCTGTGCTGGATCCAGTTGTCTTAGCAGAACCTCTTGTGGCATTATAAGATATTTGCATCTTGAAGTTTGCCATGGTAGATACTACTGCCACTTAGGACACTAGCTTGTCATTTATCAGTCCATCACTGGACTGGCTCACAGGATAGCACATTTCACCAGACATATCTCTCTTTAACACCCCACCATGTTAGTCAGGTAATTAAGCAGGATTTACAACAATAGATCACATCTCACTTAATCAACATGGAAATAATCACATCCAAAACAAATGGGATAAAGATTCTATTGCAAATCCAAGCCATTGCAAAAAAACTTACAATATATTACACAAAAAGAAGTTATGTACTCACCATAACATTCCATCTGTAGTGCTGATTTTTTGATTTGTCCTCACATATGGGTCCGGATCTGCTCCATCGGATCTGGCTCAGCTGTTAGTAAGCTTGTGGCAACCAAAAAGCTCTTGGATACTTCCCTTTATCCACAGTGCATCTCTCACTGTTACCTCAGATCTTGTTTGCTAGAATAATTGCTATAGAAGAAGAATTAAACTTTAATGCTGGAAAGATTTTAAGGAGATCACTTCTGGAGTATTGGAGATAACAAAAAATGACCTGAAATTCACTTCTCGTTCAACCAGAAAACCAAAGGAAGGGGGTTGCTGGGAGGGTATGTAAGGAGAGTTGAAAAAAATCGACAATACAGATGGAATGTTATGGTGAGTACATAACTTCTTTATCTGATATTTCCAATTTTTCATCTTGTCTACATATATGGGACCGAGTCCCCAGCTACCTTCACTCCAGGTGGACTCACGGGATAATGTTTCTCACAACCTTAGAACCAAAAGAAGCTCTTCCCCTGGAGACCAAATCTAACTTGTAATGAGTGATAAAGGTATGATGGTTTGCCCATGTGGCTGCTGCACAAATATCATCCATGGAGGCAGTGTTCTGGAAGACTGCGGATGCAGCCATGACCCTGCTTGAGTGAGCTTAAATAGATTTGGAAGGATTTATACCTTTTGAGGTGTACACAAAAGGGGTCTATATCATGTTGTCGAACTCTTAAAAGTTCGAACGTCATATGGTTGACACCATATGAAAAGTTTGAATGTTTCAACAGAGAGCTCTTGGTGTTGGTTTACTTAAAGAGTGTGGGGTGTGGGGGTGCAGGGGGGCTTGCCCCCTGCTTAAACCGTTCAGGTAGGTTTTTTCTTTGGTTTATTTTTTTTTATTACATTTTCAAACTTTTAAAAGTTTGATCATATGGTATTGACCATATGATGTTCGAACTTTTAAAAGTTTGATTATGTAATTTAGACACCACAAAAGAAATGCAATGAGAAAGCTATTTTGACAAAGTAACTTTGGATACTGGTAGGTCTTTTCTAGAGCCTGCAAAGGCAATAAACAATTGACTTGTGTTCCGAAACTCTAGTTCGATGCAAATAGAAACTTAACTGTCCATGCACAGCCAACAAATGTAGAACATATCTGCCTTTATTGCTGAAGTTAGGAAAGAAAACAGGCAAATGTATGGTCTGATTAATATTTGTTTGTGAAATGACTTTGGGCAGAAAGGAGGGGTTGGTATGCAAAGAGAATCTGTATATATGAATAACCAAATAGGGACATGGGAAGATAGTGCCTGAATTTCTGATATTCTTTTTGCAGATGTGATAGCCACCAAAAAGGCAGTTTTCCAAGATAAAAACTTAATATCACAAGTCGCTGTAGGTTCAAAAGGTTGCTGAACAATAAGACATAGTTCCAAATTAAGATCCCATGTGGGAGAAGGATCCTTATGGGGAGGCCTTAACAACAGGGTCCCTTTCAGGAAGGCTTTGCAAAGTTTGTGGGAAATGAGAGAGAAGTTATCCATCCCAATGTGAAAATTTGAAATGGCTGCTAATTGCACTTTTATAATAGAAGCAGCTGCTCCATTATTGAAAAGGTGGGCTAAAAATTCTAGAACAGTGTGAATAGGAGCTGTGAGAGGATCTACATTCTGTTGCTGAGCCCAAATCACAAATCTCTTCCATTTACTCCTGTAGAGTTTTAGAGTGGATGACTTATGAGAGGATACCAAAATCTGATGGACTGGTGATGACAGCATAGGTTGTCTGGCAATTAATGGAATTAGAGGAACCAAACTGTCAGTTTGAGGTTGTGAAGGTTGGGATGAAACATCCCTGTCGGATGTGACAGAAGATCCAGAAAAGGTTCCAGAATCCATGGTTCCTTCTGTAGATGAGGCCAGAGGAAAGGAAACCAGATTTGTCATGGGCAATATGGGGCAATGAGGATTACTGTTCTCTTCACCTGCTAGCTTTCTGAAGGAATTTGGGAATCAAGGGGATGGGGGTAAAGATGTACAATAGACCGGAAGGCCAATTGTGTATTACAGCATCCCTTGGGGACTCCCTGTGTGGGGGGATTAGGGAGAAGTAGCTGCTGCATTTGTTGTTTAGGGGAGAAGCAATGAGACTGCAGCAAGGCTGGCCCCATCTGTGGAAAATGTCCTCCACTACCTTCTGGTTGAGGGACCACATGTGAGGCATGAGAATGACTCTGCTCAACATCTCTGCTATGATGCTGGACTTTCCTGGAAAGTGCATTGCTATAAAAAAGTGGTTGGATGAGATCACTCATTGCCACACTCTCAGCACTTCTCAACACAAAGGGTATGATCTGGTTCCTCATGCTTGTTTATGTACCAGACCACCCATATGTTGTCTGACTGAATCGCCACCGCTCCCAGAGGAAAAGTAATCTGACATTCCTGCAACACTAGAAGCACTGCCCTCATCTCCAGGATGTTTACGTGGAATTTGGCCTCGTCCACAGACCAGGTTCCTTGGACTGTCTTCCCTAGATAATGCCCCCCACCCTATCTGGGAAGCATCTGTGGTCACTGTGGCCTTTGGTTGAGGGGGGACAAAGGGTCGACCTTGCGTCAACTGTTCTGTCTGGATTTACCATGTAAGGTTCCTTTTGCATGTGTCTGTTATGAGAATTTGGTGAGACATTGGTTGGTGGATAATTGACCATTGGGCAGCTAGAAACCATTTGAGTATCTGCATGTAAAATCTGGCTAATGGAACTAACACTATTGCCATAGCCACTGATCCTAAAGCCTATTAGAACCACTTTCCAATTAATCCATTATTTAAATGTTCAGACTTAAAAAGCAAGAAAAAATATATATACATATAAACATGAAAAAACAAGTCTAAAACAACATAAATAAATAAATAAATAACAATACAAACACATTCAAATCTATATGTCTTTTATTATATATTAATAAAAATCACATTAAAAACAAAAAACAAAAAACATTTTTTGCTATTTGTTCACACGCTTTACGTTTGCAGCTTCATTGTTATATGGTAGTAGGCATCCTGAAGATCTATACAGCACATCCAATCGACCTGTTCCAGAAAAGGATGTGACCATTTGAAACTTGCAATGGCAAACTGACTTGTTCAGTCTGCTGAGATCCAGGAATAGTCTCCAGGCCTCTGTTTTCTTTGGAACCAAAAAGAACCCTGAGTAGTTCCAAATCCTCTTTGATCTTGGGGGACTTCTTGGATGACTCTTTTTTTCCCAGCAGTTTTTGAATTTGAATGAGTGCTTGATTCCTTTGACTGTGTGGAACAGCTGGGATTTTCTTGTTAGAGGGGGATGTTGAGGAAAAGGGAATTTGGTAACCCCTGGATATTATCCTCTGCACCCATGTAAAGGAAGTTATCTTTTGCCAGGCTCTTCAGTGCAGGTATAGTCAACCCCAAATTGCTTCCAGAGGTGGACAATCAGGCCTCCTTTCAGAAGCGTTGAAAGGATTTTCCGAAAGAAGACTCCTAGACCCTTGGTTCTGTGGACCTCCTCTGCCGCGATGGTGGTGCCTTCCATTATTGTTCCCTCCTCTGCCACTGGAGGAAAACTCTCCATGTGTGTCTTGGTAGGACTCCTTAGACTTTCTAAACCACTTTTTTCTGCTGCATCTCTGACCTTTAGGGTAAGGTCTCTGAGGAGCTGAAAAATGTATGCCCATGGTTGGATAGCGTATCTTTGACTTTGTGACCAAAAAGTGAAGTGGTGTCAAACAGTGCATTGACAAATGAAGACTTAAAAGGCTCCACAAAATTGCATAGGTGCATCCAGGCATGCCTCCATATAGAGATGCTGGAACCTGCCCCTCTACTTGTTCCTTTGGCCTCATGCATGATGAACCTCATAGAAGAGTTAGCTACAGAATCTAGGGTCGCTAGCTGGGAAGATACCTTCTCTCATGCTCCCTCAGCTACTGCTCCTTCAAGGGCATCTGACAGTTCCTTGATCAGATCCCTTTGCAACCTGATGAAATGAGAAAGGTAATTCAGTGATTGCAAAGCAAAGGTCGCTGAAGAAAACACTCACTTCCCACATCTATCTATCATCCTGGAATCCCTACTAGGAGGATGAGTAGTTGAACTCTCCTCTGAAAGTTCATTCTTGGTCGCCGCTGCCATGACTGAGGCATCTACTGCAACTCTTTTCATCCAGAAGGGCTTGTCAGATTGGGCAGTAATTATTTATTTATTTATTTATTTATTTATTTAATTATTTATTTAAATTTGATGACTGGGAGTGTCCGACTGGACGTGGGTCCATTTTCAGCGGAGGCCCGGGGAGAAAAGCTCCACAGTAAAATAAACAGACAGTAGTTACATTGGATTACATAGCGATTAACAATTTAACATAGAAATTACTTACAACATATTTACAGATGAAGAACATTATTTTATTCAGTCCCCAGGGAATAGGTTTGATGGAATCTGGGGTCTCCCACGCCTTCTGCAAGATCAGCCTTATCAGTGGGCAGAGTGACCCAGGAGGTAGTTGGGTGGGAACCAAAGGCTGCCAGGTACATCAACTCCTCAGGCGAAGAATTACTGGACTGCCAGCCACCTCTCTGTTTCAGTATCTTCAGAATCTGCCCAAAGGAAACATCCTCAGGAGGTGACCACGGGGATCCTTCTCCCTCATCGAGGTTAGTGTCTTCCATGGCCGACTCCTCAGTGGAGTCCAAATGCTTCCTCTTGCAAAGTCTCTTCCGGCAGACCTCCTCAGTGGGGTAGTCTGGGAAGGTACCAGAAGGGGCAGGGGTACCCGGATGGATACCTGAGATACCTCTGTCCCTGTGGAACATTCTGGTCAGACGAAAAATGCAAAGTAACTTGATGGGATTGAGGATTTGAGGGGGCAGGTGACCTTCTAGATGCAGTGGCAGCTATAGCCCTCTCCAGTGTCCCAAAAGCTGACCGATCCTGAATGGATGAGGACTCCAGCTCCGACAAGCTATGCTTTAGGGATGGGGTCCCCTCCAGTATAGAAGACAGCTCACCACGGGTAGAAGCCTGAGCCAAGCTCACCTGCACCAAAGCCCTGAGGTGTATTGACTGCTCCAAAGACCTGGGAGTTGAGTGCACTTATGGTTTGTGAGTTTCACTGTGGCGGGAACTCTCCAGCTCCAAAAAAGGCTGAAGAGTTCCAAGCAAAGGTCCAAGGAAGAAAACATCTTCAGATCAGTCATATGGCGTATCAGATCCAACGACTTTGAAACTTACCCTGAAGTCGGAGGAGGAGGAAGTGGGGGAGTAGATGGCTAGGGTAGACCTGGAGCCACATGAGTACAGGCCAAGGGGGACTTGGTGATGCCCTAAGCCCACAAAATCTTCTGCACCATCCGTTCCATGTCTTTTTCATTAAGGCTCCTGGTTGAACGAGAAGAGGATGCTGATAGAGATTTTGGTCTGGTTAAGAATGGAAATGGTACCCTCAATGGAACAGGATCGAAAGTCGGGGAGTACTAAGTCCTGGGAAATGTCAATACTGACTTGAATGGACTTGTTTTCAGATCCGACATCAATGGATCTGATCCATACTTACTTGACAGAATCGGAGCTGAAGAAGCTGGATTCAACCTAGGAGTGCACAGCGCCAAAGGCTCCGACCAAGTTACAGATTCCACAGACTTGGGAGATGTAGATGTTTTAGTTTTCAGCTCTGAATGGTCTGTTACAGATGAGGAAGGCCTTTTCTTTCCTCTGTCACTAGTTTTTAAGGAAAGGGAAGAGGCAGGGCTTGAATGAGCCAATGTAGATATGGTAGAGGTTCCAGATTTAGAATGACTGCCAGAAATAGCCTTCTCAAAAGCAGATGGCAGCATGCCCCTCAGAATGAGCTTATTTTTTCTCTCAACCAAAGCTCAGTGGTTGAAAGAATGGCAGATTGCACAATCTTCTTGTAAATAAAGGGGCCCAAGACAATAAACACACAGGGAATGCGAGTCACTAAAAGGAATTTTATGACTGCACTTTGTGCATTTTTGAATCCTGCTGGATTATCTTGCTTCTCCGCTATGTTGTAAAGGATATGGCTGGAGAAAAACACTCACACACACACACACACACACACACACACACACACACACACACACACACCTAAGACCAAAGACAGGAAAAACAAAGGAAAGTTTTTATATATATATATATATAGAGAGAGAGAGAGAAAGACAGGGAAAGTAAAAAAAAAGCGGTTACTGTCAAGAAAGGTTTTTAGAGACAAGGGGAAGATACAAAAAGGCTAAATAGCTTAACAAGGTACAGAAATAAGTCTATAGAAGGAAATATTATAATAATACGACCTGAAATCCAAGAGCTAGCTGATCAGATAACATCTTCACGAAGCGGCAAACGAGATCTGAGGTAATAGAGAGGAATGCATTGTGGGTAACGGAAAGTATCCAAGAGCTTTTTGGTTGCCAAGAGCTTAGTAATGGCCGAGTCGGATCAGTTGGATCAGATCTTGTCCCATATGTCAGGACAAAATGAAAAATTGACAATATCAGATCAATAGTTTCTGCATGGGTGTAAGTTCCCCTGTACAGTATTTTATGGAGGTGTTGCCCCATTGTCCTTGTACTACACACTAATTCCAATTTGAACTGAAAAGATAAAAGGTGCACAACAAGAATAAAATAATTTGTCCCTGTTCTCTGACACCCACAACGAAAAAACAAAGCACAGCATGAATGATAACTCTGTTTCAACATAATAATAATAATATCCTTAATATGAAAATCTGTTCTGGTGGTTATATTTTGTAGAAAAATAAGCTACACAATCAGCAGCACTGCTCCTAATTGAGCACCCAAAGAGAATGTGCATGCATACTTGTGCTTCCCAGAGCAGTCCACTGCCCATATTTCTTATCTGATTGGTAGACTACAGGTCTCTGAGGTATATAAGATGACTTCTGAGTATCTGGCTGACGTGGTGCCAATCTAACATGCTGGCCAACAGGAGGACCACTCAAGAAGACTGCTGAAAACACCTAAAAGCCTTCTGTCTCAGCCACTGATGGAAGGGCAACATAATTTTTCAGGTCACAACTCTGAACTGACAAGGATTTTTTATACAAGTAAATCTGCAGTCTTTCTTTTCTGTTGCCAAGAATGCAAGAGGAGAATTCTGCACTAATTTCACTCTCAGGAGAGGAAGAATATGGCTATATGGCTAATCTACAAGAAAAATAAACACACTCGATATTCATGTCCTGTGAAAGGAGTGCAAGACTCATATATGAACCCCATTCTCCATGATTAAATATAAAAACAACTACCAACACAATACTTAATAGTATTAATATGTTTCTCTGATAGAATTGTGAAAGAACAAATAGCAAGAGCATCCAAAAATGTAGAAACTGATTTTATAAAAACAAAATCTTATCATACGCATGAATGACATAAAAGGGGTTCCTATTAGATTGTTGAAACATCGTTTACGCGTATACGAAATCATCTACACATATTGCACGAAATACATAATCGCCAAACGTGCAAAACCACGAAATTCAAAATGTTGAAGTGTTTTGGTTGGCCCGTCTGTGGTATAGCTCTGTAAAGTAAGTGTGCAATAGGGTTAGGGTGCAGGTTAAGGTAAGTGTATAGATAGGTAATGTGTGTAAGATTTAGTGTAGTGTTAGAAGTAGGATTTTGTTAAATGTATTTATGTGTATTATTTATTTTGTTTGAGTATATCTCCATAGGGGAAGTGTGCGGTAGTTATGGACCTTAGGGTTAGGGAGGGGTTAAGGGTAGTGCATAGATAGTTGTGTATGTGGGGTTTAGTGTTGGGTTAGAAGTTGAGTTTTGGTGCTTTACTTTAGGGTTAGGAGTAGGGTTTGGTTAGTGTATGTATGTGGTTTATTTATTTTGTTTGGGTAGGTAGTATGTAGCGGGTGGTGAGGTTGGTCGACTATGAACGTTCGATATTTTAAATTTCGCGGTTTAGTGCGTTTTGTATTTTTGCGGTTCGAGTAGTATGTGTCACTGTTTTGGTATGCAATGTAATGGATTTTTGTTGTTTTAATATAGACCCCATAAAAGGTGGTATTCATGGTCCCACAACTCACATAAACGCAGTGGCGAATAATGCCACTGTGCTTGCTCTCACATAAGCTAAGTGTAAACAAGCAGTACTTATTTTGTAAAATCTTAGGCGTGCAATGAAACATCCACAGCAGATCTGTATATCTTAACTGGCATAAAGTGACTAAGAACTAGTGCAGTTATGTGCAGAAGAAACTGCGTTTACATAAAGGAGTGAATGCTTTCATTTATTTTTGTTGAGCAGTTGAGGATAGAAGCCTGTGCAATTCTCTCAAGAATTTCCGCAAGAATCTGCCATGAGTGATGATGACCTGCCATTTACTTAAGCTACTTCAAGGTTTATTTTATTAACTGTAAAGGGTATCTTTGTATAGAAACCCTATTTAGCCTTTTAAAAGTTTGGAAAGGGGGGAAGATAGGAAAGCTAGAACTAGGAGAGTGAGAAGACACACAAAAGGAGGACATTAAAAGAATTGTGCAGTAGGAGGTGGTAGAGGACACTATGTTTTTGTGGGGGACAGACCCCTTACTTTTCAAATTTTTTTAAGACAGAAGTTAGGGAAGGAATAAGGGTATATAGTGTAGAAGACAGAGTTAGGGAAGAATTAAGATGGACATAGAAGACAGACAAAACACTATGGTCAGCTGACTTTGGTGGGTCGGGACAAAACATACATAAGGAAGACAAGACATAAAAAGGGAGGGAAGGAGGTGTGACAAGTAGTTAACAATCTAAGTAAGAGGACTTCAATTACACCCTTACCCTGATAGATCTGGAGAGAGGGACCTCGATGGTGTGGGGAAGGAGACCTCAAGTGACTTGATAGTTAGAGTCGATCAGGTTAGACAGCCTTTTACCTGCAAGAAAACAGAATGTAGGGATTGCAGCCACCTCTCCACTGCCATCTCAATCACTGCCTTAACCATGACTATAAGCTCAAGGTGTGCACAGTTTACTAGGCTACCACACACTGGGGCAGACCCACAGAGGTGGAATCAATGCCGCAACCTTGTTAAGATTTCCCTAGGTGGGTTGCGGGGAGGTGGTAAGCATTATCTCACCTAGGAGGTACATGGTTAAGCTGCCCCTGGGCCATCTTGACCTGTAGAAAAGATAACATAAAATGGAGACAGAAAAAAATGAGAGAGATACAAATGAAGACAAAAATGGACTCATAAGTGCTTTGAAAACATTGCAACTTAGTTTTTACAATTAAATTAATCATTTATTTATTTATTCAAAAATTGCTATTAAGGACTGTTACACATTATTCACTTATTTAAATGACTGCATTCTCAGCGATATGGATGCCAATTGTGTTTAATGTTTGCTATGTCACTAACAATGTAGGCATCTTGATATATAATGTATTTCATTACATTTCAGAAGTTCAGTATAATAGAATTATTTATTGATTTATTTTATTTCTTTATTTGAAAGCAACTGTCCAGACCCCTTCAGCCTTCAGTATACCTTGAAATTTCCACAGCCCCTGCAAATAGGTTGCTCAGCCATTCCCCTCCTGCTGGTCCACGGCAATTTACCTGCTCCAGCTACTACATGAACCTGGCCACTAAACAATAAAAGGAAACAAACATCCTGAAAGAAATAGGACCAAAAAGCATTACTTCCACGGCCCCTGTGAGCAGGTTCCTCAGCCATTCCCCTTCTGCTGGTCGATGGCAATTTACCTGCTCTAGCTACTACATGAACCTGGCCACTAAACAATAAAAGGAAACAAACATCCTGAAAGAAAAAGGACCAAAAAGGATTATTTCCACAGCCCCTGCAAACAGGTTGCTCAGCCGTTCCCCTCCTGCTGGTCCATGGCAATTTACCTGCTCCAGCTACTATATGAACTACTACTAATCCAGCTACTACATGAACCTGGCCACTAAACAATAAAAAGAAACAAACATCCTGAAAGAAATATGAACTACTACTACTCCAGCTACTACATGAACCTGGCCACTAAACAATAAAAGGAAACAAACATCCTGAAAGAAATAGGACCAAAAAGCATTACTTCCACGGCCCCTTGTAATGTGCTTCCATCATTAGATGCTAAAACTGAAGCACTGTCTATCAAACTCCAAATCAACAACTCCAAATCTATCTACCTAATTTGTATGTATCTACCTCCTGGTAATAATACTAATACTCTTGAAAAAATACTTAGTTATCTATCTAACTAACTACCCCAAGAGACCATTGTACTGGGCGACTTCAACATTGATTGGTTCACCTACAATACCCAGAAGCCTACTAACCACATAAATCTCTTTGGGTTCTCCCAATTAATAACCACTCCCACTAGAATCCACAAACCTAGCATGAAAGAAACTACTCTTGACTGGGTCCTCATCAAAAACCACCCTAATATCTATACTCTAGGTACCCTCCCCGATAACATCAGCGACCATATGCTTACATATATTACTAGAAAAAAATGTCATGTTTCAGCAACTGATAATATCAAAACCTTCCGCTGCAAAAAATACTTCAATCCTGATAGCTTCCAAAATTAATTGCTTGTATGCAACTGGTCACCTCTTACCCATCTTGAACTTGATGAAGCTGTGACCTACTTTAACACTTATTTTCTTCAAATTCTTGACTACCATGCACCTTATCGCATTACCAGAATGAAAACAAAAACTGCTCCATGGCTCACTAAACAAACAAAGCAAAAAATGCTCCTCAGAAATAAAATCTGGACCAAATGGAGAGCTACCAAATGTCCATCTCATCACCTCCTCAATAAACAGCTAAGAAATGCTACCAAAAAAGACACCCTTAGAGACAAAAAAGACTACTACCTACACCTCCAACAATCCACTGAACATACCCCACAAAAGTTTTGGTCAGGGATAAACAAACTTCTTCAGCCAGGACACCCTACTACTCCTATCCCATCAGGTTTCAACCATAATAATTCCAATCAAATCCATGATACCTTTAACAACTACTTTACTGAAGCCATACAAAACCTAGCCAATTCTTTACCTCCCTGTTCTACTCCCCTACCAAATACTCTCAACTCTTCTACTCCTACCTTTCACCTACAACCTGTAAGTACATCTTTTATCTACAAACTACTTAGAAAACTAAAACCATGTACACCATCTGCTGATCATCTCCCATCAGAATACCTTCAGATTGCTGCAAAGGCTTTATGTCACCCCATATCTATCCTCATTAATAGAGAGCTATTTCTGAAGCTAAAATTCCTACCATCTGGAAAGTTGCCCATATCATCCCTCTTCATAAAGGTGGGTCTTCCACTGAACTCTCTAACTTTCGACCTATTGCCTTACTCTCTCCATTATCTAAGATAATGGAAAAATGTATTCACAAACAACTACTTAACCACCTACTACAAGACAACCTACTAGCAAACTACCAGCATGGCTTTAGACCATTCCATAGCACTACAACTGCACTACTCTCCTTCACTGATTCTATAAATAAAAATCGGAACAACAACTCCTTCTCTGCTGCAATATTTATTGACTTGTCAAAAGCCTTTGACATGGTCAACCATAACTTACTTCTAGACAAACTAAATTCCTATTCTCTTAACCCACAAGCATTACAATGGTTTAGGGCTTACCTTCAAAATAGACAACAATCAGTACTTTGGGAAAACAATCTGTCATCATTACTTCCCGTAAATATTGGAGTCCCACAAGGCTCTATTTTAGGTCCCCTTCTCTTTTCCTTATTCGTCAATGACCTTCACTTGAACACACCCCAAGCCACCTGCATCCAATATGCAGATGACTCAACCTTAATCTGTACTTCTAAGAATCTAGCCTCCCTCCAGTCAATTACCCAAAATGTATTCCAAAGTGTTGAAAACTGGTTTATGCAACACTGCCTCCTCCTTAATCCCAAAAAAACAAAACTACTCCTTTTTACGCCAACTCATAAATTACCAAATCCATTCTTTACCATTACCTCTAATAATGCCACCAGCATAACCCCAGATACTACCACCCGGCTATTAGGAGTTACAATTGACAATCGCCTTAACTATGATGACCATATTAACTCCACCATAAAGTCTGTTAACAAAAAACTTGGTTCTCTCTATAGAATTAAACCATTCCTTACCCCCTTAGCCAGGAAGACTATTGCCCAGACCCACCTCATCTCTACCCTCTTTTATGCCTCTGCCATATATACTAACTTATCTAAAAACAACCTCTCAAAACTTTCTACATGTTATAATAGCATTGCTAGATTTATCACATGCTCTCCTTTAAAACTCACCACTGCCTTAACCTTAGACAACTTGGATGGCTAGAAATACAGAACCTTATACTCAGTAAACAACTACTTATTACCCATAAAATCCTGCACTTTCCCAATAATACCCCTATCCTCATAGATCTTATTTCACCATACAAAAATCTGTCTACACTACGTTCTGCCAATAAACATCTGGTATCCTTAGTTAAATCCAACAACAAAGCAGGTGACTCTCTTTTCTCTAATACTATAGGAAAAACTGGAATCTGCTCCTTCTGAACTATCTACCCTAGCTTCTACTACTCTATTCAAAAAACATATCAAAGAACATCTTAAAGCCCAGTGGCTCTGTCCTTGTTCTAACCCAGACTGAAATTCCATGCCCCTCCTGCTCAAATCCCATCCCCACACACTAACCTAAGCATACAAACCAACTCTTTTTCTCTTTATACCTGCTCTGTTTTTGTGATCTAATAATTGTTCTTTACTTTTCCCCTAGCAAACCTTTGTATATTGTCTATAATCAATAATTTGTATTATATTTATTCATATAAACAATGCTATCTCTGTACTGTAATTTTAATATACATGTCCTTTTTATAAATTGTTAACGTTTTAACTGTTTATGCTGGAGCTTTTCTCCCCAGGCCTCTACTGAAAATGGACATATATCCAGATAGACTAGCCCAGTCAACAAATGTAAAATAAATAAAACAAATAAAATAAAACCTGGCTACTAAACAATGAAAGGAAACAAACATCCTGAAAGAAAAACAACCAAAAAGCATTATTTCCATAGCCCCTGCGAATGGGTTGCTCAGCCGTTCCCCTCCTGCTGGTCCAAGGCAATTTACCTGCTCTAGCTACTACATGAACCTGGCCACTAAACAATAAAAGGAAACAAACATACTTAAAGAAAAAGGACCAAAAAGCATTGTAGGCGCACTTGAATTCCACAATATTTTGGGCTTATCCCTATATTAAGTGCATAGTGTACTTTGTTAACTGTATGCCAGGAATGGCAGCTGCCCTCCCTCCCCCATACACAAGCTAACATTTCTTGTACTCTTTTATTATAAAAATCTTTAAAATACATACATATACTCTTTTGGTAGTGTTTCCTGACTCCCAGATAAGCCATACACACTAAATTTAAAGTATGTAAAAATACACAGAACAAAACGTCTGAATTGGCTAAACAGCACATTGTAGGTCAAGGCTATAATTTTGTTCTATAAGGTCCTGTAAATATTCAAAGTAAAAGCAAGGTACCTTTTTTCCAAACGGACATCCCTACAAACAGCCCGTGGATTGAGTGATTGTTTTTTGTCTGACTCACTCCTACCTGAGGCCAGCCTGCTCCACTCCCTTACCATACCCCCATTCCCACCCACCCCCTATCTCAGTTCCTTTATACCTAAGCAAACCACACCCCTACACAATTCTCCAAACCAGATCCCTCCTACCTGAGCTAACCACACCCCTATAACTTCAACTCTTCTATACAACTCCTTCCCCACTAACGCCACCTCGACTCAACCTCACACAATACCATACTACACTCTACTCTCCTATACCTCACTTCCTAATTCCACACCCACTCTCCAAACAGGATGAAAGGCCAAACCTGCATGCTCTACTGCACTCTATTATCATGCATCCTCCTCCTTGCTTACTATGCTATCAGCCCCCATAAGTTTAAACTCGCCAAGCACCCATCCCCAAAACTCACATACACCTCACCACACCACCCATGCAAACCTTATCACTATAACATCTCCAAGACTTACTAGCTGCCACATCCATCGCCTACCCCATATCATTACTAATTAACCACTATATCGCTGAAGAGTACATTCCCAAATTATGGAAAATCTCTCATATCATACCACTACATAAAGGCGGCCCATCTAGAGACATAACTAACTACCATCCCATTACTATTCTATCCCACATTGCCAAACTTCTAGAGAAATGCATCCACCAACAACTCATGAATCACCTCACTACCAACAATCTACTCTCCAGCATGGCTTCAGGCCTAAACACAGTACTAACTCAGCCCTCATAATCTTTACAGAGCCATTTTCTTAGATATGTCAAAAGCTTTTGACACAGTATCCCATCAGCTGCTCCTCAACAAACTTGCCACTTACAATCTCAATACCACACCCCTAACATGGTTTCACATTTATCTATCCCACCATCAGCAGGCCACTAAATGGGCAAACAGGCCACTAAATGGGCAAACAGTCTCTCCCCACTATTACCAGTAACCACAGCTCCATACATGGGCCCCTCCTCTTTGTCATATTTACCAACAACCTAAATACTGCCACCCAACATGCCACCGTCATCCAATATGCAGATGACTCCTCCCTTATCTGCTCAGCCCACTCCCCACAAGAACTCCAACACAAAATGCAATCACCTTTCCAAGACACTGAAAAGTACCTCACCAGCCACCAACTCATCCTAAACCCAAATAAGACCAAGCTCGTAATTTTCTCTAACAAATCTTCCAAACCCAGCACCCAATCCCTCTTCATACTACCTAACAACGGTACAAAAATTGAACCTACCAATCAGACCAAGTTACTAGGGGTAACCATAGATGACTCACTTAAATCTGCTAAACACATCTGTCTTACCATAAAAACTCCACTCTAAACTAGGCACTCTATAGAGTGTTAAACCTTACCTTACTCAACAAGCTAGACTAGCCACTGCAAGATCCCACTTGCTATCCACCCTCCTATACTGCTCTGAGATCTTTACTAACCTATCAAAAACTGACCTAAATAAATTAGACTCCTGCTATAACCGAATAGCTAAGTTTGTCACCAATCAACCACACAGAACATACCACTGCTTAGCTCTCCGACAGCTCAACTGTCTGGAACTTCCCAACCTATTAGTACTAAAACAACTTTCACTTGCCCATAAAATTATATTCAACCCTTCTGACTGCCCAGCTCTATCTAACCTAGTCCAGCCAAACACAAACTGTAGACTCCTCAGGTCATCCAACAAATGAATGCTAAAAGTAACCCATTCTCATGACTATCATGGAGACTCACTCTACTCTCATAAAATAACCAAAGACTGGAACAACCTTCCTCAACAGATAACTAAATATCCAAACCTGTCCACATTTAAAACTACCCTGAAAGACTATTTAAATGATAACTGGCTATGCCCCTGTATTGCTCCTGACTAATTTTCTTCCTATTTTTCTAACTCATCTCTCATGTGATAGTCCAAATAGTGCTCATCCCACATAGGGCTATCCCACTGTCTTATCTTTATTAATTTTTGTTCTTTCAAATGTGACTCATCTTTGTAAAACTACATGACCAATTTTGGTCATTCAGGAGTGACTCACTTTGTAATGGTACATGACTTATGTACCTCATATATTTTGTAAACAAAAAATAAAAAAAAAAGCGTATCCTGTATGCCGAATCATGCATGTTTTCATTATATTCTGTTATTATATTTTGCTATAATATTATATTTTGTTTATGCTGTTTACATATGTTGTACATGTACTACTTATATACTAAGTTTAACGCTTGCACCTTACATAATGTGTTCTTTTTTGTTGTGGAGCTTTTCTCCCCAGGTCTCCAGTGAAAACAGGTTTTCAACCCAGTCAAACACTACCCGATTAACCAATGTAAATAAATAAATAAAAAAATTTTTGTGGCTGTACTATACTGACTGTGGACCAACTGACTGACTGTGATTAATCAGATAGAAACTTGGTACTGCATTAAGGAATGGAAGTGTTTTTTTAAAGGCATATATTTTATATGAATTTTCATGTTTCATACTTATTAAATGACTATTGCAAATTATCTCTTCTTCAGCTGTGGAGATATGAATAAAAGAGAAACAAGAAAGTTGCTCCCATTTCTGTCTACATCATAGTTAAAAGCAATTCATTGCTTACAACTTCTATCAGATCTATTAATAATTTTTTCCCTTACAGGCTTCATGTTCTCAAGCAGTCCATAGTCTTTTCCTGAGGGAATGCATATTAAGGGGTGGTGATTTGGGCACTGATGTACTGATCTGCTTCAGCAGTTTGAGTAACACAGCACAAGTTCAAAAGAAAAGAACAGCAGTTTGTTTGTAAATTTTTAATAAAAGCGTAAAATGTGCAGAGCTTAGCTTTCGGCTTCTTCAGTCTTCTCAGTGCAAAGACATATATGTGTTTTTTCAAAAGACAGTGATCATGTAACATTCATAAAATCTGAGCTGTATGCTCTGCACCTTTGTATGTTTTATTAAAGTTTTTAAGCTACGAGCGTTTCTTGGTTTGAACTTGTGCTGTGGTTCGTGGAATTAATATCAGACCTCATTTACTGCAGAAACTTGTCCTTTTGCTTATTTGGACTGCTTCAGCAGTTTAAGTAACCATGGCAACATCAGCTGACAGTCAATTTCAGGAGGAAAGCCCACATTCTGACAAGCGTTGTTAACTTTGAAAAACAATTTCAAGTGACCAGTCTAAGCTGTAGTTAAATACTCCCATCAGTATTTACCCGTGTGTATGTAACTCTTGCCATTAGTTCTACATTAAATATATATGTTATTTGGGGTGGCCTAAAGCACTGCAATTTGCAGTAATGGAATCATGCTCAATTTATGCAGTGCAGACAATTTCTGTAAAGCTTCCATCCTCACCCCAGCTTGGATGTGGTACAGTGGTATATTCAAACATTGCTAAAGTGGAGGAAACCTGATGAATGTTTTCTATGACTAAGCAGTAAAATTTATTGAAGCTATTAACACAGAACTACTACCATTCTATGACTGACTTCTGATGCTTAACAAGTGCAGCAAATAAACACTTCATACAAATGTCTCGGGTATGTCTCTCTGACATGGTAGCAACAATACCTTTTCTGTAAATATATATGAAACACTGAACTTTTACAGCCTTGAATAATGCAATAAAACTGATTTCTGATATATACATATCTGTCCCTATACGTAGCACACATACACAAACACACAAATATATATATATATATATATATATATATATATATATATATATACACACACATATATATATATATATATATATATATATATATATATATACATATATATATATATATAAATATATATATATATACATATACATATATATAAATACATATATATATATATATATATATGTATATATATACATATATATATATATAAATATATATATATATATATATATATATAGTGTGTGTATGTGTATAAATTTTATCTTTATTTTGCTTTAATTTACAGGGTTTGTCTGTAAGCCTGGGGAGAAATTTTCCAACATATTATAAACATTTTTAAAATGACAATCAGTAATATACATGAAAAGACATTAAATAGCATACATTAGCAAGTACACATGCAATTGCTAATAACATCCATATGAAACAAAAGTATCTACTGCTGTATAAAAGATATTTATGTATTTAGTAGATGTTGAACATTGAGCATTTGAAGAAGTGTATCAGTGGGCTTGTCAAACAAATAACAGATCTTGTGATCAGTGACTAGAAATTCAAAGAAATGAAAGTGAGGAGAGGAACTCAGTGAGACAGAAAAATGTTAAAACTGTAGTTACGAGGTAAGATATAAAGCAGGTTTAGAGATAATTTTACATGGCCATCATAATGTTTATATTTGAAGTATAGAGATGCCAAGTAATCTCATGAAACAATGTATGTGACTGGGAGATTGTGAAGACTGGTTGCAGAGCATGGGATTATGAGTGAAAAGAAATGGTTTGATGATATGGCAAGCTGAAGATTACAGTATCATTTATCCTGGAGATATACTGGAGTAGATCCATTGATTTGACAGGTGAAGTTTTAGTTGTGTTTTAAATGAGTTTACACTTTGAGTGGATTTCAGTGGTAGTGAAATGTGGTTCCCCAGTTTAGATACACTACTTGATTATTGAGAGTCATTTGTCTGGTTAAAGTGATTAGTAATTTTTCTCTAGAGCATACCATTATATTGGTATAGTAGGATTATATTAATTACATATTTAGGGGTTGGGCAATTTTCTGGTTTATAGAGAAGTAGAGTATTGTAGTTATGGTAAAAACAGCTAGGTGGTGTGGTAGTTCTAACCAGTTTAATTCTGAGTGCTAGGCAGTAGTGTGTTCTACTGTTGCAGTTTACTGCAAATGTGGCTATTTTATTATAACATCGTTCAAGTTTAGACAGCTGTGAGACTTGAAGGTTATTGAAGACTGGGGTAACATAGCGGACACATGGTAGTAAGAAAGAATAAGCTATACATTTTCTGGCTATATCAGTGAGATAGGTTTTTACTCTATAATGTACCACGTGATACATTGTGGTAGAATTTCAAATGGTCATCTGCGAATATACCCACTAATTTTGTGCAGGCTACTTGTTTCATCATGATGTTGTTGGAAGAGACAACAGTGAAAAGTGTTGGCAGCGATGTGTTTTGTGGGTAAGAGCAGTAATTTTCATAAATCATTTGGTGAGCATAAATCATCCTTCTTGTTTTCCTGTTTAATCTATCCAACATGTTTTGGGGCCAGTTAATCATTCCAAAACTGTAAGTTAGGACAGGAAGAGCAAACTGGATTATAGCTTGAATTTTGTTCCTAGATATCAATGCTGTTTCAGGATTAAGTCTTTTAAAATATTCCTTACTACATTGTATTTGCATTTGTTCATGTTTTATTGTTGATCCTTCATCAGTTCCTAAATATTTATACACTCCCTCTTGCTCAAGTTGTTTTATATCACATGCTTATCCCAAACTGATGTTTTCTTGGTGCTGCAGTTTTCCTGCTTTAAAGCTTGGTTTTGCAGATTTATCAAGTCCAAATGACATTCTTATATAATCTGAAAAAGTTTTGACAACTTGCAGTTGTGCTTTCATTTCCTTATCTGATGAACTATACAGTTTTAAACTATCAACAAAAAGAAGATGAGAAGTCTTTACACTCTCTTGTTTTCTAGGAGCCAAATTATAGACATGGCCGATGCTGTTAAGTAGCACCAGATAATGTTCAAGCCCTACAGCGTTTTCTTGGTATGGTCAACTATTTAGGCAAGTTTATACCAGACTTCAGTGAGTTGACAGCACCTTTGAGAGAGCTGACATGGAAAAATGTTACATGGTCTTGGTTAGAACAACACCAGAAAGCATTTGAAGACCTTAAGCAGAAAATTTCTACCCCACCTACGTTAAGATACTATGATATCAACAAACCAAACTCTTTCCTGCAATGCTTCAAAATTTGGTCTTGGTGCAGCTATTCTTCAAGAAGGCAGACCAGTAGTCTATGGATCTAGAACACTTACCCAAACTGAGATGCAATATGCTCAAATCAAGAAAGAACTTTTGGAGATAGTATTTGCATGTTCAAAGTTTCATGATTATATCTATGGTCAAGATATTCAGATTGAAACTGATTATCAACCTCTAGTTACTATTTTAAAGAAGCCTATGCATTCAGCTCCAGTGAGATTACAAAGAATGATGATCAAATTGCAGATGTACAACTTCAAAATGGTCTGTATGAAAGGCAAACTTCTTTATCTGGCTGATACCTTATCCATATCACCCAGAAATACAACAGAACAGCTTGGCACAGAGAATTTTGACTTTGATGTCGTGGAAGTGTGTAACTTTTCTACCACGAGACTTGATAAGCTGAAAGATCATATAAAGATTGATCCAATTTTGCAAAGGCTCAACCACTACATTAATGCTGGATGGCTGTCAAAGCAATCTAGTGTATCACCTGAAGTGCACACTTTCCTTTCCTTACAGAGATGAGATGTTGATGGAAGATGGCATTATTTATTTCTTCCTGCCTCCTTACAACAAGAATATATCCTGATTTTGCATTGTGGTCACCCAGGTTCAGAAGCTACTAAGAGAATGGTGAGAGGACTAGTATTTTGGCCTTCTCTAGTAAAATACATTGACAGAGTACTTTCTTCATGTTCAGTATGCAATAGTACTAAACCATATTTACAAAAAGAATCACTTCAGCTAAGTCAAGTTCCTGAACTACCTTGGTCAACAGTAGCCACTGGCACATTCGAGTGGAACAATCAGCAATACTTAGTACTGGTAGACTCTTATTCAAACTGGCTTGAGATCGATTTACTACCTAACCTAATGTCCACTACTGTTATTACCAAGCTGAAACATCATTTCTCATCCATGGAAGTCCATACAAAGTTATCCGTGACAATGGTACCCAATTTACCACTCAGTTGTTTCAGAAATGTACACAAGAATGGGACTTTGTACATGTTACTAGTAGTCTAGAATATCCGCAGTCAAATGGACTAGCTGAACGTGCAGTGTAGAGTGCACAGCAATTACTAGATAAATCAAAGCATGACAATACTGATGTCTTTTTGAATTTACTCAATCTCAGAAACATACCCCGTGACAATATACTTGGCTCTTCTGTCAAGGCAAACCAGAACAACATTGCCTATCAGTTCCAGTTTATTGAGGCCTAAAGGTAAAAACGACAAAGCAATCAAAGCCCAATTATTCAGAAATCGTTCTTTCCAGAAGTCCAGTTATGATATATCAAGTAGATTTATTTGTCCACTGAAAGAAGGAGAGACAGTGAGGATACAAACAACGAAAGGTTTTGACCGACTTAGTCAAGTGACAAGTATATGTGCAGAGCCGAGATCCCATTTTGTGAAATCAGAGGGTGTGGAGTACAGGAGACATCGCAGAGATCTTCATCCTGTATCAGAACCATCATCGCAGCATTGTTCCTGTGATACAGACTCTAGATCTCAGAGCAATCCAGACAATGTTCCTGTTCCAGAACGTGTCTTGACTCCTACTTTTGTTTCTGAAGAAATTCCTGATGTCCCAAAGGTTGAACATTCAGCAGAAACAATCCCAGTTGCTAAACCTAACTCTAATCTCTACATTACAAGATTTGGTCGCATATCCAGACCTAGTGTGAAATACCAGCACCTTGAACATGATTGTATATATGTATCTAGTTCTGTATAATTGCATGACAAAAAGTATCTGTACAACTGCAAGTCATTTAATGTCGTCATTATTGCATGACTCATTTCTTAAAGAGGGAGGATGTAGAATAACATGGGTGTTGTACCTTTAAGAAGCATTTCCAAGGACTGAACTTGCATATAAATAGCAAGCACGTGCTAGCTTCAGTGCCATTTTGAGAAGTGCAGACAGAGCGTGAACATGTATGTGTATGTTAACTAGTTTGTATATGTCAAAGTTACTTAGCCTCATTTCTTATGTGTTTGTATATAATAAAGCTGCTTGAACAAGAACCCACAATGTTTGTCTACTTCATCCTGACTAGACAAGCAACAGTTAACTCTCGACACCAACATGGCTATAAGTAGACTACTTCAGACCCTGACCTCTAAGGCAACAATGACCATGAACAACTCTGCTCTGAGAATGAGGAGGCAGCTTGCAGCAGACAGTCTAAGGCACATGGTCAATCCAAGAGGCCAATTTGCTTATCAGTATACTACAAATGAGGGCGATCCTTCTCACCTCGCAAGTGCTTCTGGACTTCCTGTCCATTCGCGGGACTGATGTCCACTCCAACAACATGGCAGTAGTCTGGTATATAAATACTTTAAGGACCTACTCCTACCTTTTTTGTTGGTAGGCCATGAAATTTTGGGAATGGAATCTTGCCTCTAGCCATTTTCTTGCTACCCATATCCTGAGTTAGGCAAATTCTCTTGCAGACAGGCTCAGCCACGGTATATGGACACCTCATAAGTGTCTCCTTAATCTGTTAAAAGCTCAGTCCCTGTTCTATTCCTTAGGAACCCCTGCTGCATTTGTCCCAACATCCAAATGCAACAATAACAATTCCATTATTTCTCCCTCAGAAGCATCTCTCAGGGGATGCACTCATCCAGATATGGCCCCCGATGCGTTTTTATGTCTATTTCTGTCTCCTCATACCACAGAACTCCTCAAGAAGAACAAAATGAACATAGCCATAGTCATTCTAATAGCCCCTTTCTGGTCTTAACAAGTTTGATTCCCTCAGCTTTGGCATCTTTTCTTGGACAGGCTTCTCCTCATAAGACACTGAAAGAGGTTTTTGTCCCAATCATATGGCCAACTTTCACTCAGTCCCTTAGAAAATGACATAAACTGCATGGCTTCTACAATTTCAATATGATCAGGATTCCTGTTTACCTGTCCAGGGTGAGTCAGATCCTGACTGTTGTCCAGATTCCTAATGCAAGGAAAAGTATCACAGAAAATGGGCTTGCATCTTTGTATTGCCAACAGCCAGAGGACTAAGTCTATTTCTAGCTCTAGTCTTTAGCATTCAAAAATATCTCTCACAGATCTTTGACATAGGCTTAACTTTTTCCTTGGTAAGCTGACAGCTATTCCGAACTTCCAACAGGGAAATCATTTTGTTTCTATTGCATCTCTGAAGGCATGTAAATTTTTCTCAAGAGGGATTTTCTTGTTTTTTCTCTTGTGTTTTCCTTTCAAGTATCCCATTCCTGGACCTTTTTTCTGGATAAGTTAATACTTTCTCCCTTTGAACCTGCTTCTTTTACCAACCTAAAGTTTCTTACTTGGAAGACTCTCTTCTTGGTGGCTGTTACTTCACCAAGAAGGATTTCAGAGTTTCATGTTTCATTTGCTCATTATTATTTATTATTATTATTTTACATTTGTTGACCGGGCTAGTCTAACTGGATATATGTCCATTTCAGTAGAGGCCCGGGGAGAAAAGCTCCAAGCATGAACAGTGACAAAGTTAACAATGTAAAAAGACATGAAAAATCACAATACAGAGGTAGCATTGGTCAAAAGAACAATTATAATAATAAAATTATAAACTATAACAATTTTAGTAAAAATTATACTAAACAATTATACAAAACACACTAGAAGGTATGAGCAAGACTCAGTTAAGAGAGAAAGAACTTATATTTTACCCTCATATTACGAAGAAAAAAGTAGTAACTAGATTTGGAGGCATAGGTTAGAGGAGTAGGGATAGTGGTAAGAGCAGGAAGGGGAAAAAGATATCAGTCTGGGTTAGCACATGGACAAAGCCAATAATTTTCAGATGTTCTTTAAGATGTTTTTTAAATAGAGAAGTAGAAGCAAGAGTTGATAATTCTGAAGGAAGCTGATTCCAGTTTTTCCCTGCAGTGTTTGAGAAAAGTGAATCACCGGCTATGTTGTTAGCTTTAATTGAGGCAACTAGAAGCTTATTAGCAGAGCGTAGTGTAGCTAGATTTTTATATGATGTAATTAGATTAGTGAGGATAAGGGTGTTGTTAGGGTGGTATAGGATCTTTTGAGTAATAAGTAATTGTTGACAGAGTATATGGTTTTTCAATTCTAGCCATCCAAGTTGTTTGAGGTTGAGGCAGTGGTGAGTTTTAAAGGGGAGAGCATGTGATGAATCTAGCTATGCTATTATAACAGGTGGAGAGTTTAGAGAGGTTGTTTTTGGAAAGGTTAGTATATATAACAGAGGCACAGAAAAGGGTGGAAATGAGGTGGGTCTGGGCAATAGCTTTCCTTGCAGAAGGGGTAAGGAAGGGTTTAATTCTATAGCGGGTACCAAGTTTTTTGTTAACAGACTTTATGGTGGAGTTGATGTGGTCATCATAGCTGAGATGATTAGCAATTGTTACACCTAGTAGGTGGGTTGTAGTATCTGGGGTTATGTTGGTACCATTGTTAGAGGTTACAGAGAAGAATGGATTAGGTGATTTATGAGTTGGAGTAAAAAGCAGTAGTTTTGTTTTTTTGGGATTTAGGAGGAGGCAGTGTTGCATAAACCATTTTTCTACATTATGAAAAACAGTTTGGGTGAGGGAGTGGAGAGAGTCTATATTCTTGGCTGTACAGATTAAGGTGGAGTCGTCTGCATATTGAATTCAGGTGGCTTGAGGTATGTTCATGTGTAGATTGTTAATAAATAAGGAAAAGAGAAGGGGACCTAAGATAGAGCTCTGGGGTACTCCAATATTTACTGGGAGTAGTAAAGACAGATTGTTATGCCAAAGTACTGCTTGCTGTCTATTTTCCAGAGAAGACCTAAACCATTGTATAGCTTAAGGATTGAGAGAATGGGCCTTTAGTTTGTCTAGAAGTAAGTTATAGTTAACCATATCAAAGGCTTTTGACAGGTCAATAAATAGTGCAGAGGAAAAAGAGTTATTGTTACGATTTTTATATATAGAGTCGGTAAAGGATAAGAGGGCAGTCAATGTGCTATGGAATGGCCTAAAGCCATATTGGCAGTTTGCTAGTAGGTTATTTTGTAGTAAGTGGTTAAGTAGTTGTTTGTGAATACATTTTTCCATTATCTTAGCTAATGGGGAGAGTAAAGCAATAGGGCGAAAGTTAGAAAGCTCAATAGAAGGTCCACCTTTATGTAGAGGGATGATGTGGGATATTTTCCATAAAGCAGGGATTTTGCCTTCTGAGATAGTTCTGTTAATAAGGATAGAGATGCGATAGTCTATGGCTTTTGCGGCAATTTGTAGGTATTCAGATGGGAGACAGTCAGCAGAAGGGGTGCAAGGTTTAAATTTTTGAAGTAGCTTACAGATGAGAGCTGTAGATACAGGTTGTATTTGAAAGGTAGGCAATGAAGTCTTGCAGGTATTTAGTTGGGAAGCAGTGAAGGGTGGTAAAGAATTGGACAGGGTTTGAAAGGCTTCTGTAAAGTAATTATTAAAGGCATCAGGGATCTGGTTGGAGTTGTTATGGTTGAAACCGGCTGGGTCTGGAGTAGTAGTGTGACCTGGCTGAAGAAGTTTGTTTATCCCTGACCAAAATTTTTGTGGAGTTTGTTGACTGGTTTTGTTGGAGGTGAAGGTAGAAGTCTTTTTTGTCTCTAAGAATATCCTTCTTGGTGGCATTTCTTAACTGTTTAAAGTGGAGGTGATCTGATGGACATTTGGTAACTCTCCATTTAGCCCAGATTTTATTTCTGAGGAGTATCTTTTGCCTAGTTTGTTTTGTGAGCCATGGGGTAGATTTGGTTCTTATTCTAGTAGAGCGATAAGGTGCATGGCAGTCAAGGATTTGAAGAAAGTTAGTATCAAAGTAGGTAACAGCCTCATCAAGTTCAAGATGGGTTAGTGGTGACCAGTCACATGCTTGCAATTTATTTAGGAAGCTGTCTGGATTAAAGAATTTTTTTAAGTGGGAGGTTTTGAGATTATGAGTAGTAGGAATATGGACTTTTTGTCTAATAATGTAGGTAAGCATATGGTCGCTGATATCTTCGGGAAGGGTTCCTGGAGTATAAGTTTCAGGGTGGTTATTAATAAGGTTCCAGTCCAGAGTCGTTTCCTTACTGCTAGGTTTGTGGATTCTAGAAGGAGTTGTTATTAATTGTGAGAATCCAAAGAGGTTTATGTGGTTAGTAGGGTTCGGAGAACTGCGGGTGGACCAGCCAACGTTATAGTCACCCAGTACAATGGTCTCCTGGGGTAGTTGGGTAGAGAGGTAACTAAGTAGGTTTTCAAGAGTATTGGTATTATTACCTGGGGGAAGATACATGCAAATTAGATATATAGATTTGGAGTTATTGATTTGGAGTTTGGTACTTAGGATTTCAGATTTGGTGTCTAATGATGGAAGCACATTAAAGGGGGAAATTTGGAGGTTAGATTTATAGAGAATGGCTATACCTCCACCTTTTTAAATTTTACGGTCACATCTAAGGATGTTATAGCCAGGAGGGCTAATTTCCCGGTCTAGAGTAAATGGTTTTAGCCAAGTTTCTGTAAGACATAGAATGTCAAATGAGTGCACATCAAGGAGTGCATGCAGGTGGGAAATTTTATTGTTAATACTTCTAATGTTAAGGTGAGCTATCAAGAGTGAGTTAGATGGTTTAGTTAATGTAGAAACCATAGGCACTGTTAAATTGTCAAGGTTATTGGTATAGTCAGTATTGGGGCCAGGGTTTGGATGAATATCACCGTCTAAAAGGGGGTGTTGCTGGGGGTATTGTAGAGATTTAAGGAGTTTATAGAGGTTATTAAAATTCTTTTTGGTAGAGAAGTAAATAATGTGGGTTGCTCTGTGAAATTTCGGTAGTATATAGTTGGAGGTACAGGTTATGTTACTGTGGTTAAGGGAGTAGATGAAAGAAGATGGTAAAGTTTGTTGGATGTAATGGTTTTGTTCAGGTAGAGAAAGATATTCAAAGGAGGTGAGTGAATAAGGTATGGTAAGACAGGCTATTGTGGTAGTTAAGAGTAGTATGTTTGTGAAAATAGTTTTATTTGTTGGGGCCATGGTAATAAATAGATTTAAGTAGGGAGTAGTTTGTGTTAGTAGGTGATGTAGAAAGTAGGAGAGAGTATTTTAAGAGATTGAGCATGGTTTAAAATATGCAGGTAAGAAATTAGTGGAGGTTTGGATAAGAGGTAGAATTGGGAAGTAGTTAGTGTACTGGATGGTTAGAAAGGAGAGGGAGTAGTTCAAAAGAGAGTTAATTAGTACTAATTAGGAGAGAGAGAGATAAGGGAGTGGACTGGTGATGATGAGGTATGTGATAGGATGAGAAAAGGGGGGGAAGTGGTCAGTGAAGTATAAGTGTATGACCACTGGGGGTGGGAATTTGGGGTAGGATAGGAGAGTGGAGTGAGCCCGCAGGGTGAACGGAGCGGGTAGAAACAGGCAATGGAGCAGCTATAGGAGAAACAATCAGCAGAGCTGATTACTGAAGGTAAGTTAAGTAAGTCTAAAGTGGGAAGGAGCAGAGATAAGTAAGGAGTCTATTAGAAAAACAGGAGAGTGTAGCAAGTTAGAATAAAGGGTAAAGTGTGAAGTTTCAGAGTAGTTCAAGGTCATAGAAGTATAGAGTAATAAAAGCAGAATAACAGATGGATAAGCAGGAGAAATAAAGGATGGGATAGGGGTGCTACCTACTGGGCAAAGCTAGTATTACAGGCAGTACAGTAAGGGGGATAGGCTAGTGTCAGATTAGGGAAGGGGGGAAAGTTAGTAAGAGGGGTACTAAGAGGTGGTGTAGGAGTTTTGTTTACAGGGTAGCTAGTTGGGGGGGTAAAAGGCTGCTGGCTGATCAGGCTCAGAGCGCGCTTTAGAACCCCTGAAGCAACAGTGGATGGTAGTATGCTTTACAGGCAGGACATAGATAACATACTTTCTTGTTTCCTTGAGAGAGGGAGCAGGGAGTAGAGGCTGAGAGATGAAACCACCGTTTATTTGTTGGACGGGTCCTTTGTCACCAGGTAGGTAGGTTCTCAGAAATTATAGTCTGGAACAGCACAATGAAGAGCAGGGTACTGCTGTCCATGTTATCCACTCTCTAGGTATCATTACAATACCAGTCTTCTGTGTATCACTGCATTATGCTTTAATGTGCCAAATGGTCCACGTCGAGGCTGAAATGGGTCTGCTGACCAGTCTACTTTCCCAGTAAACTTTAGAATCTTGTCATATCATTTACTACCTTATCTACTGCATGTAAATTCAGTGTCGAGATTTTTTCTCCCAGGCCTTTATTGAAAATAGGTTTTTGCCTAGTTGGACTTTCCTGTTGGTTCCATATCTTCCAGTCAGGGTTACAGTTACAGTTAAAAAACCCATCCACATTATATAAAACTCATCCACATTATATAATTTTTTCCCCACAAATACAGTACATCACTACATATCAGAAGTAAATGTCCAAAGTTGTCATAAATGCTATACAAACCAATCAATTATTGTGGTATAGGGATTGAGTCTCTCAACCCTCATGTGCCTACTGTATGACCTTGGGAAAGTCACTCAGCCAGATAATGCTTGGGGAGCAACTGGGAATTTGGGCTAGCCTTGTCAGTAGTCCCTTGGACTGCAAGTTTAATAGCTACCTATAAACTTATGAAGAAGTGAAAGAGATAACATTCCCAACATCAGATAAGAAAGTTACATACTTAACGTAATGAAAGAGCTGTGTTGGCAGCTTCATTTCTATCACCATTCTTGCCTCCTGCTCCTTGCCTAGGGTTCCGATGGATGCTGTCCTGTTTGGATGCTAACTTTATGCCCTCTTTTGGGCTTTTACACTTAAGTGTCTGACTTGTGGGCTTCCATGATCTAGAGAGGGGGCCTCTGCCTCTAATGATTATGGACAAAGGAAAGTTTCATGGGTTGTGCTGATTCTGACAGTCATAGCCCCAGAGGTGATGAAGAGGAAACTGCCAATGCAGATCTGATATTAAGGTAAGCACATATATTTTATTTTTATTTAATTTGGGAATGCCTTGAATTTTTCAATTAAACATTTTCTAAAAATCTGAATATCCAACCAATCCTAATTCTTAAAAGTTATATTGAATGTCTTCTAAAGGTAAAACACTTATGTTACGCAAACCACTGTTTCAAAAGATGAGATCATTATCAGACTAGTTTTTATTTCTGATAAAATTTATTGACTGTAAAAAAATTATTTATAGAGTTGTTGTTGTCTTTCGGCTTTTTCCTGGTTAGGGGTCGCCACAGCGGAACTCCGGTCCGCTAATGATTGGCAGTAGATTTTCACGAATGCCGAGGTGCCAGCTCGATGTCCAACCTTCAACAAAGGCACGCCCATTTACGCATGTCTTTCTAACGCCCACCCAACCGCAGGGAGGACATGCAGACTCTGCACAGAAGGCAGTCCCCGCACTACAGCCGAGAATCAAACAGGAGAACCTCTTGCTGTGAAGCAACAATGCTACCACTGCACCACTGCGGAAGTCAAGAATTATTTATAGGGTATGTCGTCAAAATCCTGTATTTGACTGAAGGTGTCGGTATAACTCACGTATGCTTGTAAAATATTATCAATACATTTATAGTCACTACGAGAATGCTCACTTTATTTGTAACCATATGTATAAGAGACTCAATAATTCTGAATTAATTCATAGTTTTGTTTTTGAAGGAAGCCAAATTTTTTTTTGCATTTTTAGGCATTTTTATGTCATGATCATCAGCTACTCCCAGGCCCTCTCCTAATTCACCTCTGGTCTACCAAATCTGACCTTAGCCTCTCCAGTACTAACTCTAACCCATGTTCAGGACCTATGAGAAGAATGAAGTACCTGGAGCAGTGTCATATCTCTGATGAGGAATTTTTTCATCTAATTTTTCACAATCCTTGCACCACCTAGTAACACTATTAAGAGGGTTTTGCAATGGAAAGCAGCACTGCCCCACCCTCTCACTTCTACAAAGGGACTACCATCAGCAAGATGTCCTTCCTGCTCCAGACAAAACAAGCATGGTTGTCTCCCCCAGTCTCTACCAGGAAGATGCACCATGTAAATGTGTTCCATGTGATTTTCATCTCAGGATAGGAATACCCATCTTGCCTCTGTGTTCTGTCTAGTGCCCAAGACACTAATCAAACCCAGGTAGCCCAGGCTATAGTCAGGGTTTTATCCCTCTATGACACCAATGCAGGCTGAGTAGGTGTGGATTTTTTGATGTAATAATGGGCTTTCAGTTTTCAGGATCAGACTGTCTCTTTCATGAGAAACAATTCCAGTCCACAAGTACTTCTTTAGGAAGAATATTATTTTTGGATAGAAGACAATCATATCTGAGTTGTTAAAGTTATTTGTTCATTAGTAAGAAATAGTTTTAAATTGACCATATAAATTAAACGAACATTTATTCTGAGAGCCTTAATCAATGGCCAGTAGGCTTTCCCTTCAGCCTTTGTATTAACTGCATAGTCATAGTCCCACCAAAAAACAATATTGCCAGTTTTAACAAGTGTAGCTCTCCAGGCAGTTCTCAAAAATTCTTTATCTAGGTAAGAAATAAATTTGACTACAACTTGATCTACGTGCTGATTTGGGATTTGTGTTCATCATGTTTATAGGATCTCTTACAGTTATATGAAATAAACCTTCTGGAAGATTCAAAACGTTAGGTATTCAAGTTTATAATCATGTTCCAACCTTCCATTTTCCCAGGATACCTTATTTTCTTATATTGTTCCTTCTACTCTTACTCTAAAGATATTCCATTTTCTTTAACAATGATGCATTTTGTTTCAGCAAGAATTTCACATGTAACTCCCCTTCCTTTATAATTCTATCAGTGTTACTTAAAGTCCATTGTATGTCCTTTATATTAACATAGACCAGGTTTTAATGACCATTTGCTTAAAAAAGTTTATTCAATACTCTTCATCGTAGCATGAAACCTTTCCATCTCCAAAGTTAAGTCCTGTAAGGAATATATTATTAATTGCCTGTACTTTCTCAAAGTAGAAACTATTGAATGAGCTCATCATTTATTTCCTTTGTTGAATCAAATATTGCCAACAGCAAGTATGCAACAATTAATGAAAAAATGCTCCAATTTCACAAAATACTAAGGAGATCTCTTTCCAGGATTAACAGACATTTTTAAATGTCTAATAGATGTGTCCAACCTGTGGCCCGCGGGCCACATGCGGCCCTCAGAGCTCTGCCATGCGGCCCTCTACTTCTAACTCCAACATCGATGTACGCATGCCCCAAAACACTTTTTTGTTGTGTTTTTCATGGCCATGACCTGTAATTCTAACATCGGTGTGCGCAAACACCAAAGCATCCTACTAGTTTAGATTTTTTTATGCCAAAGAAGGGTCTGTGTGTTCGCGCCATTATTTCGTGCCAAAGAATCAATGTGTGTGTTCTTGCTGAAGAGGGACTCGTCTATGGATTTGCTGCCATTGCCTTTTAAAGAGACAGCACTTAACCTGTGTTAATAGGTAAGTATGGTGTGACTGAGTGCATGCATGAAAGCAGAATGTTTGTGTGCGTGAAAGTAGAAGTGTGTCTGTGTTTGTTTATGTGTGCATGACAGAGAGACAGAGAGAGACACATGCACAAAGAGACTAACGTACAAACAAGTTGGCTCACAAATGCATCCTACATTAAAAGTATACTTTCATTAAATTGCAGATTTTCTGACAGGGAGAGTGTTGTATTGAATATGAAATCATACCTCTCAACTGTATGGATTTTCGAAGAATGTCTGGATTTTTGCCTCATCTTCCAATTTGTGTCTTTTGCTTAGGAAATAAAAGTTGTCATCCAAGGTAATGCAGTCCCAGGAATTAAGAATGAGACAGCAGCCTAGGGTTAATGGGTCAGTAATGGATTGACTAATGTGGGACTGTAGCATACAAAGTTTATTGTTTTTTTTTTGACAAACAAAAAATCACCTAATACTGTCTTGTCATTGGTGGGTTCTAAGCAGTGGTAGATTGGACAACAGTAAGCATATATTTGGTGGATCATCAATACTGGCAAATCAGGTGGGCACAATGTCATTGTTTAAATGGGGGTTTTAGTATGTATGTGTGTGTTTGTGTTGGAAGTGCTGCAATAGTAGATGATTATTAAAGACAGAAACTTACAAACTGTGGAGAATATGTTTCTTTGTTTCAAAACCCTGATACTTGGGTACTAGGAATGCCAAAAATTGATTTTTTAAGACATAGCTTCTTGCCATTTACAGTGGATGGATATTTACATTTAATGGACAATGTTAGCAGTATTAGTGTGGTCCTGTAGGGATCTGGAGGATGCTAAGTCTACCATTGCCAATGTCTTGTAAAGTGTCCTGGAAATGGATATTGGGATGTTACTGAAAAAATACAGCAAGTGGGCTTTGAAATGTAGTTTAATTAAACAAAGTGCACTTGCAATTTACAGGCCATAATTTAATTTATGTCAGGTAGTCCAGATCCTGGTAGATTGTATACCATTAGACTTAATTAGGGAGAAGTGTCATTCTGTGGAAATAAGCAGACCTAGTTTCAGTGAAAGCTCTGTGGTTGTTTGCAGGTAGGAAGTTGCAGGATGTGGAGCCAATGTGTTTTATTATTTTTAATGAATTTGTCATTTCAAAGTATGGATTTCTTTGTTGCAAAAGGAGGCAGGATTGAATGAGCCATATAATGCTTAACTCACAATAATGGGATAGAAACATTATGTATAATGTTTGCAGCTACACTTGTTTCAATGGTGTCTGTGATGCATAACTATTTTTGGGCCTGTGTCCCAATTTTATTTTTCGCTTTGTCCAGAATTCTTGCTCTAAGGTTGAGAGGTATGGTTCCATGCTAAATCAAAAGGTTGTATTTACTTTGGAAGACTTTTCAGCATAATTATGAGAAACAGAGCGTTTTTAAGATCTCCACTTATTTCCAATATAAACTGCCATGTAACCTTGCAAATAACTTTCTTATTACGCTACTTTATTTCTTTTGGAATTGACAGGTATGCTTCATTTGTTCGGACGTAAGCATAGTGTGCTGTGACTGATTTCTTGCAGCAGTCTGTGGCTTACTTATCACAATAACTTTTCTGTGTTTCTAGGTGTATGATCAATTTAACAGTTTTAAAGATGTTTTCCAAAATTAAATAAATACATAATAAATGACAAAAAGTAATCCTTTCTTCACTTTGAGCTATTGACAAAGTGTGGGAATTTGTTTTTTTCAAAAGCGATGGTCAGCATTACAGCTTAGTAAATGGTCAGTCTGTGAATAACTTCTGCACAAATTAAAATGTGTGAATGTCAAATGGCTTTAGATTGGAGGGAAGTTATATGTTTACTCCGGTATGTAGTATGATCTTAGAGAGTTTATTGATTTCTTATTGATTTAATTTTTGCTGAGCATTTGTTTGTTGATTTATTGATGGTCCTTTTGCTGGTGGGAAATTGCATGAATGAATCCACTTCTATTATGATTTTTTTTCCAGATATTTTGACTTCCAGACAATTTCAATCAGTGAGACTGTGTCATGTGATTACTGAGGTTGCCTATTTTACAAGTAGGGGCCCCTTGTGTGTGTGTGTGTGTGTGTGTGTGTGTGTGTGTGTGTGTGTGTGTGTGTGTGTGTGTGTGTGTGTGTGTGTGTGTGTGTGTGTGTGTGTGTGTGTGTGTGTGTGTGTGTGTGTGTATAAGAGAGAGAGATTTAATATGTATACTGAATATATTTTTGCAAATGGAATTCTTAGTTAAATAGGCCCCTATTCTTAGACAAGTAGACTTGAGTAACCAATATTAGATCTTAGTCATCCAGCTGGGAAAGTTTAGTATGTGGATTTTCCTTCCGGTTTGATGAAGGCTATGCTACTTACTGAAGGAGTACATTCATGGCTATCCATCCAGTTGTAGTGTTGTTGAACTACATTATTTGATAATGAGAGGAGAGTTTTACAGAAGTTGAAAGTTTTTGTGTCAAGAACCTGTCTATACAAAGTGGCTTGTTTATGTTGCAGTGAAGGCTGTGGTCTTTATAGTGAGTGTTTTAAATATAACCAGTATTTCTGAGGTGGAGAAAGTCTCTTAAGGCAGGATCTTTATTAGCCTGGAAAGCAAGCCAGTGATGAAATTTATAGGGGCCAGTGAGAGACAGAGGAAAGCAAGAAGCTTTTTAGTCTGTTTGGATAACTAAGTGAACTCAGTCCTTTGACCTTTTTTTGTCAGAAATGGTTGTAGTCTTTCTTTTGGAATGGTGTTTTGCCGATGCATGTGCCGAAAGGGGTGTTGCGCTCAATAATTGCTCTTGTAAAGGAAGAATACAGAGATGTTATGACCTCCTTGTCCATGGATGAGATACCCTTACTAATGAGGTGGGCCATGTAAAAATCTTTCTGTACAATGGAGACAACGTGGTGGTCAAAAGTCAGGTTTCTATCAACCTGGGTGCCCATGCACCTCACAACTGATTGCGTGCTTACAACATTGTTATTAATGTGATAAATTGTGGGGACATCACTCTCCTCAAAGGGGATGATTGTGCATTTTTTGGCATTTAGCTTGAGGCCATGTTTCTGGCACCAGTCATTTGTTTGGGTGAGACCCTCTTGTAGCTTATTCAGAATTGTTTTATTAAGTCAGTAATGTGAATTCTTTACTTTATTGCAAATTTGTTGGCTTATTTTTGTGGATTATAGTATTGTAGGACTGCTAATGTTGACACTGTATGTAGACGGAATGCTGGAGTGGTTTTCCCAGTGAGAAATGCTAGTGCTGTAGTGAATATCTGTTTATTTGTAAAAAAAAAAAAATCTATATATTAACTAAGATGTTAGAGTTAACTGTTAGATTAGAGAATTAAAATCAGAATGAGAATTAGAATTTTAAGGCAAATATTAGGCATTTATTACATTTATTAATTGTTCGAATGCACCTACAGTACAGCCAGGAGGTCGACTTTGGTCTCCTGTGGCAGCGAAAGAGTTAACTATATGATATATTTTATATGCGGCCCCGAGACAATTTCTGTTCACTCAATGCGGCCCCGGCAAGCCAAAAGGTTGGACACCCCATTATCAACCCTAAGGAAATCTCTTTCCAGGATTAACAGACATTTTTAAATGTCTAGAAGTATCAACCCTAAAGGGGCCCCTTCAATTAAAGGTTACAAATCCCCCTAAAGCCCTCAAACTTTATGCCAGTGTAATAACCTTTCCAGTTACCTGGTCTGTAAACAGATCGATGGAAAAAGTTCAATTCCAGCCTGCTCAACCTGCTGGAAAATAATTTCCCCATACATAAGTTTGGAAAGCAAATCAACATCAACACTTACAACCCTACATCAACTTTACTTTATAAATTCCAGACAGCTAACTGCTAATGTTTTCCTCTATTCTTTTGTTGTAATTTTATGACCTATACTATAAATTCTTTGTAAGATTGTTAATGTTAAAATTAAGCTATAAAATACAACTTATAATTACCTGTATGAGCAAGAAAATACAACTACGGAGACTAATCAAGCTGAGGATAGTACCTGGGTGAACAAAGCTTTGTTTGATGCTGATATTGATGTGTATGCTCACTTTAGTTCCACAATATACCAGCACAACTGACCAAAGCCATCTTGATTTATGCATACTGTCATTAAAACTGTAAGAATGCTGGAAAATGTTTCAAAATAAAAGTGAAAAAGGTTGCACTGTACTAGCTTTGTCTCAGTATGGCATTATATATAAAACAAGATGTGTAAACTGGTATACAGCTATACATTTGCTAATGTGGAAATTTGTTAACAGTTTTTAAAAAAATAAATTAAACCTTTGCTTCTTGACTGTGAAAATCATTTACACTATTGCAGCTTCTGCATCTTGAGGGTTGTTGAGTTAGGTAACATTAGTGCCTCTGGACTCTAGTTTGCTGAATCTTACCTTTCCCCCTAGTGCAAGAAACTGTGGAATCAGGAATGGTATCTGCTAATACAAGAAATACTGCTACTGGAGGACATCTCTGGAGACAGAGCGCAACTACTTTACCTGTAAGGACTCTGAAAATTAGAAGTTATGTACCTACCATAACGTTCCATGTTAGTTGTCTTCTCTCGCCTTCTTTCTTGCTGGATGGGTTCGGAGCCGATCCTCGGCTCCGACTCGGCACTAGCTTTAGCTCGAGAACTCCTTTTACCAGCTCGAGGCAACCCTATATCCCATGATGCAAGGCGGAACTACCTCAGATCTCGTTTGGCAGCTAACTAACCCTGCTAAAGACTTATCCTAATATAATTAGGAACCATGGTTCCTAAAAGAAGTCCTCATAACAATGCTCCAGAGGAAGCAGTCTAATAGGAACTCTCCAAGATCTGTCCAGGCCAGGGGGAAGGAGGGAGGGACGCAAGAAAGAAGGCGAGAGAGGACAACTAACATGGAACGTTATGGTAGGTACATAACTTCTAAATGTTAAGTTGTCAATCTCGCCTTCATTCTTGCTGGATGGGACCGGCCCCTAGCACCTGTATCCCGGGTGGCTCAATGGAACAGACTCTTGAGAACAGTGGAACCAAAACTGGCCCTATCTCTGGAGGCCAAATCCAACTTGTAATGAGACACAAAAGTATGAGGCGTGGCCCAAGTAGCTGCTGCACAAATAGTGTCAATGGGAAGTCTATCCTGAAAGGCTACAGAAGTGGATAGACTCCTGGTCGAATGTGCTTTTGGCTTAGAAGATAGTTGTTTGCCCCTTAGAGAGTACACATAGGAAATGGTGGAAGTCAACCATCTAGATAAGGTCACTTTAGATACTGGAAGACCCAACCTGTTTTCTGCATAGGAGACAAACAATTGGTCTGATTTTCTAATTTGTTTAGTCCTATGTAAGTAGTACCTGAGCTGACGATGAACATCGAAAAAATGCAGCTTCTGTTCAGCTCTGTCAGAATAGTTAGGAAAGAAAACTGGTAGATCAATAGATTGGTTAATATTGGCTTGAGATACAACCTTGGGAAGAAAGGAAGGGTTAGTTCTGAGCGAAACCCTATCCTTATGAAACACCAGATAAGGTGAACGAATACAGAGGGCCTGAATTTCAGAAACTCTTCTTGCAGAAGTAACAGCCAGCAAAAAAATATAGTTTTCCATGTCAACAACTTTAAAGAACACGTAGCAGACGGTTCGAAAGGAGGTAGAATTAGGGATGCCAACATTAAGTTTAGATCCCATTGCGGAGGAGGATGTTTCACAGGCGGTTTTAGGAGAAAAACTCCTCTCAAAAAGGCTTTGCATAACCTATGAGACATGATGTTATTGTCCTGCAAGCCAACATGAAATTTGGAAATAGCAGCCAGTTGTACTTTGACTGTAGATGATGAAGATCCCGAATGAAAAACCTCCACCAGGAAATCCAAAACAGAATGTATAGGAGCGGTGAAAGGATCAATATTTCTGGCATTTGCCCAAATAGAAAACGCCGCCACTTGCTAGCATAAACAGTTCTAGTGGACGACTTTAAAGAAGACACTAAAATGTCTCTGACTGAGTCAGAAATCATTGGTAGCCTGGCTAGGGAAGGAAGTGGAGCAACCAAGCAGTGAGGTTGAGAGAATGAATGGCCCGGTGCTGCTGACCCGACTGGTGGATCAAAAGATCCGAACTGGGTCCAGATGCCAGGGCTGCACCAGAAGGTGATGATGTAGAGACGGAAACCAAATTTGTCGAGGCCAATATGGAGCAATGAGGATCAATTTGGCTCTCAAAACGGTGGCTTTCTGAATGACTTGTGGAATCAATGGAAAGGGAGGAAAAGCATAAAGAAGTCCCCGAGGCCAATCCTGGGTTAGAGAGTCTCTCAAGGGTTGGCCTGGAAGAGGAAATAGTGTGAAGTAATCTGGGCACTTGCTGTTTTGAGGGGTAGTGAAAAGATCGCAACAAGGGGTGCCCCACTTCAGAAAAATCTGATCCACTACAGACTGATTGAGAGACCACCCGTGAGGCATCAGAATAGATCTGCTTAGCCTGTCCGCCAATAGGTTGGACCTGCCGGGGATGTGCGTTGCTATCAGAAACCGCTGAGAAGAGATCGCCCATTGCCAAAGTCTGAGAGCTTCTCGACATAAGGGATAGGACCTGGTTCCGCCCTGTTTGTTGATGTACCAGACCACGGACATGTTGTCCGTCTGTACTGCAATAGTCCCTGTGGGAAGAAAGTCGTCGAGGGCTTGCAACATTAAAAACACTGCTCTCATCTCCAGGACATTTATGTGCAGGTGGTATTCTAGGGGTTGCCACGTCCTGTGGACCATCCTGCCCTGATAATGCCCCCCCACCCGATCAGAGAGGCATCCGTGGTGACTGTGGCAACTGGAGGAGGGGGAACAAAGGGTCGGCCCTGATGAAGAAGAGGGGAAGATATCCACCATCGTAGATGAGCCCTGCAAGACTGTGTCACTAAGATCTCGTGTCTCATGGGCAGATCGCGGGTACGACCACTGCGTGAACAACATCCACTGCAGGAGACGCATGTGGAAGCGAGCCAGTGGAAGAAGAACAATGGCTGCAGCCATTAGGCCTAGAACTTTCAAGACAAACCTGGCTTTGACCTTGTTGCTTTGTAACAGAAGCTGAACAAATTTCTGGATGTCCAGAATCCTTTGATCTGTTAGCCTGGCTAACATTTTGACGGTATCTAACTCTGCCTATAAAGGTGATAGATTGGCAAGGCAGCAGAGAGGATTTTTCAAATTCACCGAAATTCCTAGACTCTTGCAAAGCTGTAAGGTGTAGTCTCTGGACCAAGAAGCTGATCCTTGGAGGTGGCGGAGAGGAGCCAGTCGTCCAAATAAGGAAACACCTGGAATCCTCGACGTCTCAGGTGAGCTGTGACCACTGCCATGCATTTGGTGAACACTCTGGGGCTGAAGTGAGGCCAAAGGGCAGTGCTCTGAATTGGTAATGACTGGCTCCCAGCCGAAGCGGAGAAACCTTCTGGAGCGCCTGTGAATCTTTATATGATAGTACGCATCCTGAAGGTCTATCGAGCACATCCAGTTGTCCTTGCCCAGAAAGGGCAGAATGGATTGCAGCGTGACCATCCGAATCTTGCCTTCTGACAGACTTGTTTAGTCTGCTTAGGTCTAGTATTGGTCTCCAATCTCCGTCCTTTGGGGACCAAAAGAATCTTGAGTAGAAGCCGGATCCTACTTGGTCTGCCGGCACTGTTTGGATGGCTCTTTTCCCAGGAGTTTTGAAACTTCCTGTTTTGCCAAATCCCTTTGACCGGGTGAGATGTATGGAAGGGATTGTAGAGGTACGGAAACCTTCAAGGGGATTTTGTAACCCTCGGATATGATCGACTGTACCCACTTCTCTTGTGATAGGGATTGCCAGGCTACTGGGTACAGCGAAATTCTTCCTGACTGCCTCCAAGGGTGGGCAGTCGGGCAACACCTCAGGGATGCTGAAAGGGCTTCTCAGGAAGAGACTCCCTGTTGCCCTGGTTCTGAGGACCCCCCCTGCCTCTAGGGCGGCGTCTATTATTGTTACCCCCTCTGCCTCTGGGGGTAAACTGACCACGCGTGTCCGTGTAGCTCCTTGGGCTTTACGGAACCACATCTTCCCCCCCTTCTGACCCTTGGGATATGGTCTAGAAGGAGTGGAAAACTGGACTCCAACGGCAGAAAGAGTTTTGCCGTCCTGTTCACATCTGGTCAAAGTATCCTTCACCTGAGGTCCGAACAAAGCCGAACCGTCAAAGGGGGTGTTGGTGAAGGACGCCTTAAAGGGGTCCAAGAAATTACACAGCCGCAACCAGGCTTGGCGCCTAAGAGCAACACCAGTGCCTGCGGCCCTGCTCGTTCCATCGGCTGCATAAGATATGAGCCGCATGGAGGAGTTAGATATCGAATTCAGGATAGCAAGCTGAGAGGCAATCTTTTCCTGAGCCCCAGCAGCTGAAGGATCCTGGACTACTTCTCCCAGTTCTTTGAGAATATCTCGTTGAAGCCTGGTGAAGTGACAAAGGTAATTCAGCGAACGCATAGCAAAGGTCGCTGAAGAAAACATCCGCTTTCCATACCTGTCCATGGTCCTAGAATCCTTATTAGGAGGATGGACAGGTACTGAAGGATCCGCCAGTTCCTTCTTAGTGGCCGCCGCCACCACCATAGCATCCACAGAGACACCTTTGGACAGGAACTGTTTGTCCGAAGGGGCCGTGATGAACTTGGATGGTCTCCTGGGGACAGGTTCCACAGAATCAGGAGCCGCCCACGCCTTCCGAGCCACTACCTGCATGAGTGGGTCGAAAGGCGGAGACACCCAGGAGGTGGAGGGTCGGGATCCAAAAGCCTCCAGGTATACCGACTCTTCCTCGGAGGGGTCAATGGAGGGCCAATTCCCCCTCTGTTTGAGGAGCTCAAGGATGTCTGAAAATGAGACATCCTCAGAGGGGGACCGTGGGAACCCTCCCACTCATCTAAGTCGGTATCAGATGTAGTAGACTCAGGGAGTCTGTGTGTTTCCTCTTACACGTCCTCTTCCGAAGGGGTTCCCCTGCAGGGTCAGGAGAAACCTCGGAAGAGGAGGAAATTCCCAGTGGGGAAACCTGGGGCGATGGATCCCTGGGCCTGAGAGCAAGAGGCTGGCAAGAGGCATCTGCAGGCACTGATGAGGGAGGAGCCAGCGGGATCGAGCGCTGACCACGCTCAGAGGCCAGGACACTCCTCATCACCTCGAAGGCCGCTCGGCCCGGGAGACCTGAACACACCCGCCCCGAAGAAACAGGAATGGTCGGCTCCAAGGAGAGAGAAGGCCCCGAGGCCGATGTCGGCGCCGAGCTTACCAAAGCCGAAGCCCCGAGAGGGAGAGCGGGGTCGGACAAGGGTCCGATGCCACTAGCCCTCTCGAGCCGACAGTGGAAACCCGACGACCGGATCCCTCCAAGGAAGGTCTCAAGGAGGAGATCGGAGCCGAGGATGACAGAGCCGAAGGATGTATCGGCTCCGGCATCGAAACAGTCGCTGTCCCAAGAAGCTCCGCCCAACTCTGGTGTGGAGTCGGAGGAGGAATCTCAAGAATCGGGGCTATAGCCAAAGTCTGTTGAGACGGGCTATGGAGCATTTGGGCCAGTGCCTGAGATTTCAACAGCCTGCTTACCACCCTCTCCAAATCGTGGTCAGACAGCCTGGAAGATCTCAAGATCGGCTCCGATGGCTCCGCCCGACAAAAGAGGAGACCCGGAGCCGAGTGAATACTTAGTATCGGGGACCGGGATCTCTTACGGGCCGGAGCCATCGGAGCCGAAGTCCCTTGAACTCAGATGGAGCCGAGGATCTCTCGGCCCGATGTTGATAAAGTGTCGGCTCCAGCCGGAGCCGACAAGGCACGGTAGTCAGGGTATCGGAGCCGACCGCACCGAACCCACTACTCTAGCAGAAGTATCGGCTCCAGCCGGAGCCGGAGCCACCGGAGGAGGCTTGGACACTGTAGCCTGAGCCTTCGGTGGCTTAAGAGGTTTTCCTGCCCCTGGCTTAGGAGGAGAACCTTCAGGTTTTAATAAACCTCGGAGGATCAATTTGTTCCTCCTTTCCTGCAGGACTCTCTGGCTAAAGGCATGACACAACGCACAGGAGTCCTGCAGGTGCAAAGGCCCCAGGCAATACACACAAGAAGTGTGACCGTCTGTCAGGGACATTTTCTGACAGCACTAAACTTTTTCTTCTTTAACAAGAAAAAACTTACCTCAGCTGGCAAAGGAGACCTCTTTCGCTAAGCGGCAAACGAGATCTGGGGTAGTTCCGCCTTGCATCATGGGATATAGGGTTGCCTCGAGCTGGTAAAAGGAGTTCTCGAGCTAAAGCTAGTGCCGAGTCGGAGCCGAGGATCGGCTCCGAACCCATCCAGCAAGAATGAAGGCGAGATTGACAACTTAACATTTGCATTTTGCAGAAAGAGATCACTTTATCCTTATCTAGATGTAAATTGTTTCTAATGTAGATGTTTGACAGTATTTTTGCCCATTATCTATCTTTCTGAATTATTCATTTGTTGTACAATCAATCATTTGCAGATTTACTTGGAAAATGAATATTTTAACTTATTTATTTTAGGAAAAAAATTGTATTCAATCTGAAACATTTGTGGCTAATGGTTTACTTACTAGTTAATGGATTTAACAATGCCTACAAATAAACAACATCTGCCCACTGAGAAGGGTGACCACTCACAGTTAACTGTTACCATTTGAATACTTAAAGGGTAGCTTATTTTAAAGCTAACCAGTAAAGTGTGTTCATCCTTTGCTAGTTTTCCATGGGCTTGTACATGTGTATAAATATTGAGCACGTGTGAGACAGACTACCATTTTGTACAGAACTGTTGAGATGTAAGCATGTATGTGTGTAATTTAGTTAATCACTTTTTTTACACTGCATTTTATGATGCTGCTATCCATCCTGATGTGTTTCTATATAATAAAGCATATAAACAAACTACACGGCCTGTTCGTCTTGAATCATAACATAGGATGACCCATGGTGTCAGAATGGGATCCAGAATCAAGACCAAGAGGCACTCAGTTAATGTTGGAGGAATACAGAGGAATGGATCATCCCTACTGCACATACAACTCACAAAACAGGTCAGAAACGAATTCCAGGTATTAAAACTTGCTTAAATGATTTCTTACTCGAAGAATACAAAACAAAGCACTCAGAATGCTCAAAATGAATTTATATTTAAACGAAATGTCGGAAACTGTGACATATTTATAAAAATATTAGAAACAGTTACAAAAATGTTTGAAATAATGTCCGAATCACATAAAATGTATGAAATTAGGAAAACGACCACATGTTTTGCTATGTGCTAGTTTTTCACATTAATTAAAGCTATTCTAGATATCCGAAGTATACAGAGTGTTCACAAGTTTTTGCAGTATTACAGTGCAGTTAATTTGCAAAATACAGCCATTTCAAAGCATATTTCGCAAAGCACAGTATTTCAAAGAGTTTATTGTCCATTTGAATGTTATTACAAGTACCTGATGTGTGTGCACGTTTGTACATAATTACAAAGGCCATATTTGCAGTGTGTTTAAGCATACTTTGCTGGCACGGCTGAAGGATTTTGTAGACCATCTCCACTTCTATTTGATAATAATATTGCAGAGAACTGCAGAGTGTTTGAGCAAGAGTACGATATTTTCATACAAGCTGCATTTTCTGATAAAGATGCACATACAAAGGTATTTATTCTGCTTAATTTACCTGGTTCAGAAACCATAGAAAGAGAGTGTTCATTTGTGTATGCACCTGCTGTGTTTGCAGGAGGGGGGAAACCATTATATAGTGGTACCGGCTAAAACAACGGAAGACCCTGAGTGCTTAAAACGTAAAATTTAGAGCAATGTGTAACCCTCAAATGAGTATTACAATGGGAAGGCACTTATTTTACACAAGGGATCAAAAGTCTGGTGAAACCTTTGTGGCATACATAACAGCTTTGTTTCTCAAGGTTAAAACATGAAGATTTGGTGATTTAAGGGATGAGTTGATAAAAGATTGACTTGTGTGTGGTATTAAAGATGATGCTATGAGAAAGATTTTGCTTCATGACAGTGATTCAACTTTGAATAAGGCCATTGAGATTTGTCAGATATATTAGCTCACAGAAAAGCACACAAATATGCTTACGAATGAGAAATGCATGCTTCTAGTATCTTCTAGTGCTAATGTTGATAGTATGCAGCACGTGGTTAAAATAAACAGGCCCAAGCACATGGCAGCAACTGTAAGTCCTGTAGCAGTCCCTGGTAAAACCAGTACCTTTCTAGCAGATTCCACAGTCTCAGTGAAGCACAAGGGTGAGTCAGCAAACTCAAAGCAGGTTCTCTCACCTAGCCTTACAGTCCACTGTTGTAATTGTGGTGGTAAACATGTGTCTAAAAGAGAAGAGTGCTTAGCTTTTGGTCAGCAATGCCACAAATGTAATAAGTGGAATAATTTCCAAATGGTTTGTAAATCAAATAAAGGACATTCTTGTCTCTTTGAATGTTCTCTTTTAATAAAAGAATGTCCTTTATTTGATTTACAAACACACCATCAACATAAAAAGTACGGTCACAGCTTTGTAATTGATGGTGTGTTTGTGGTTAATGAAACAGTCAATGCAGCTGATTTATGGGCAAAGAATTGCTAGAATATGTGCTGGTGAGAAACTTGATCTGGCAAAGTGTGTGAAGCTTGTTGCTTATGGTGGTAAAGAAATTCAAACCAAAGATTCAGTAGTGCTTTCATGTTACTCTGCTGGGAATAACCATGACTTGCAATTTTATGTAGTCAAAAGGCACATGCAGTCATTATTATGTCTCAGAGATAGTTTGAAAAGGGACTATTTTCATTTAATAAAGTGCACATGTAAGCTTGAAAGACCACTGTTCTAATTTTGCCCAATCTATTTTTTCTACCTATACTGATCTTTTCAAAGACATACTAGGCAAACTCCCAGTTGTGTACTCCATGAAGTTGGACCCTGAGGTCAGCCCAGTTGTTAGACCAGCCCTTAAAGTTCCAGTAGCTATGGAGGACAGAGTCAAAGCTATGCTAGATAAAATGGTGCAGCAAGGTGTGATTTGTCCAGTTGGTTCGTCTACCCCAACTGAATGGGTATCTTCCATAGTAGTAGCTCATAAGAAAAGCTCAGATGATATCAGAATATGTATTGATCCAACAAATTTGAACAAAGCACTGAAAAGACCTCATCATCCAATGCGTACAATCGAAGACGTCATTGCTCTTATGCCAATGCCACTGTTTTTTCTGTTTTGGATGTAAAGAGCTCATTTTGGCAAATTTTGCTTCATTGCTAACCACTTTCAGTACTCCTTTTGGCAGCTACAGATTTTTGAGAATGCCATTTGGGATACATTCTGCCAGTGAAGTCTTCCAGAATGCCATGAAACAGATTTTTCTGGATATCTGTGTGCTACTACAGTAGATGATATTCTGGTAGGAGGTAATGGTGAAGCCGAGCATGACAGAAACCTCAAGAAAGTTCTGGAAAGAGCATGTGAAGTCAATTTCAAGCTGAATCCTCAGAAGTACAAATTCAGGCTACGAGAAGTTACTTATGTTGGTCATTTGTTTACTAGTTCAGGCTTACGACCAGATCCTTCCAAGCAAACAGCAATTCTTGAGATGCCAGCTTCAGACAATGTATAAGCCCTACAATGTTTTCTTGGCATGGTTAACTACCTAGGCAACTTAATTCCAGACTTAAGCCAACTTTTAGCACCGCTCAGAGAGTTGACACCTAAAGATGTATCCCGGTCCTGGTCAGAACACCAAATGCCCTGAAACTGAGAATTGCCAGTCCACCAACTTTCAAATATTATAATGTTCACAAACCAGTAACTCTTTCTTGTGATGCTTTGAAATTTGTTGTAGGTGCAGTCATTCTTCAAGAGGGTAGACCAGAAGCCTATGCATTCAGAACTCTAACCCAAACTGAGATGCAGTATGCCCAGATAGAGAAAGAACTCTTGGAAACTGTGTTTGCAAGTTTGAAGTTCCATGATTATATTTATGGTTGCCCAATTCAAATCGAAACAGATCACCAACCTCTAGTCACTATTTTGAGAAAGCCTATGCATACAGCTCCAGCCTGACTGTAACGCATGATGTTGAAATTACAAAAGTATAATTTCAATCATGTGTACACGAAAGGCAAACTTCTTTATCTTGACGATACTTTGTCCAGATCACCTAGAAATACCAGTGAACAGCAGGAAAATTACAAAACTTGATTTTGAAGTCATGGAAGGGAGAAATTTTTCTTCCACATGTCTTGATGAGCTTAGACGTCACACAGCCTCAGATCCAATTATTCAGAAGCTCAACCACTTTATCATTCGAGGATCAAAACAATCTTATTTACCTCATGACCTGCAACCACATTTTCCTTACAGAGATGAGATTGTGTCATACAATGGTATCATCAGGAAAGGTCCAAAAGTGATTGTTCCAAAATCCTTACAACAAGAGTACATTACCATCTTGCCTCGTGGCCACCCAGGAACTGATTCTACCAAAAGAAGGGCAAAAGGACTAGTATTTTGGCCTTCTATGTCAAAGGATATTGACAGAGTACTTTCATCTTGTTCTGTATATAATAGTACTAAGTCACATCAACAGAAGGAACCACTTCAGCTAAACCAGATTCCTGAACTACCTTGGTTGACAGTAGCTACACATTTCTGAATGGAACTGGTGTTAGTACACTCTTATTCAAATTGGTTTGAGATTGACCTAGTTCCTAATCTAGAGTCTAGTAGTGTCATTACTAAGTTGAAGCATCATTTTTCAGACCATGGTAGTCCACACAAAGTTATTTCTGACAATGGTACACAGTTTACAAGGCCAGCAGTTCAAGAGATTTGTTGAAGAGTGGGACTTTATTCATGTTACGAGTAGCCCTGAGTACCTACAGTCAAATGGTTTGGCAGAATGTGCAATTCAAAGTGCAAAACAGTTATAGGAGAAGTCAAAAAAAGATACTTGTGATGCTTTTCTAAATCTCCTGAATCTTAGAAATATTCCTCGTGATAAACATCTTGGTTCACCTGCACAAAGGTTTTGTTGATACAAACCAGAACCACGCTACCAATCAATAGCAATTTGTTGGTTCCCTGTGCTAAGAAGAACAAAGCAGTGACAGCTCAACCATTGAAAAGGCATTCGTCCCAGAAGTGCTACTATGATAAGTCCAGCAAACCGCTCAATCCATTAGAAGAAGGGGAGACAGTGAGGATGAAGACGTCCAAAGGTTTTGATCAGATTGGAATCATAAAAAGTGTATGCCCAGAACCAAGATCGTACATTGTGGAATCACAAGGAGTTGAATTTAGGTGGAATCAGAAACACTTAGTACTGATGTCCAAGCCTGTATTGTAGCATCTTGCACATGTGTATAAATACTGAGCACGTGTGAGCCAGACTGCCATTTTGTAGAGAGCTGTTGAGATGTAAGCATGCATGTATGTAATGGTCTATCAGTTAATCAGTTTGTTTATATTTTATGTTGCTACTATCCATCCTGATGTGTTTCTATACAATAAAGCATATAAATGAACTACCCCGCCTGTTCATCTTGAATCATAACATAGGACGAGCAACTTATCCTTTGCAAAGTAATTGCTACTAGTAGTAGGAGTTAAACTCTGCACTGCAGCAGTGTGGGACACAGTGCCCATAGTCCCTGCATATCACACATTAATCAGTGTCAGCAGGTGGGATTATACACATATATAAAGATTATTATGTTCCATAATACTGTATAACTATATTTTTGCTTTTGGAATTCGTCATTACATACCAATATTTCCAAAGGTATTTTATGCAATTACGTACATAGCCTCAGTTAAAAAGATCTAGGAGTAGGTTTTCCAAGACATCTATACAATATGATATTAAATAAAGAATTGTGAAATAATTATAAAAATAGAGGCCTGTATCCATCTTCTTCTTGCTAGTAAAAGTCCAAAGATCCTTCAAAAGTTGTACACAAACAAAAGATACATCCAGGAAAAAGGTTATCAAAGATTGTTGTCAAACCATCAGCATGGATTCTGTACTGACCGAGAGGAAGATATAACCCTTACTGAAATTTCAGGTAACACTGACACATTCCACAAAGGCATTGCAAGGGTAGTCTTCTTGTTGGACATCTCTAATGCATTTAGCAAGGATGACCTTTTGACCCTTCTCTCCACAATGCAGTATCTCAGCATCCACATCTAAGTGGCTTTAGAGGGGGATACTGGCTTCTCTGGAGTCACAAGTCATCTGTTGTTGACTGCATCAGACCCTTCCCTGCTCATAGATGGAGTATCCCAAAGATCAGAAATAGTCCCTTGTTCACGCTTAGACCAGTGACTTTGGAAATAGTATGGCTGTGCTGGAATCCAACAGTATGCAAACAATAACCTGCTATGCTGTTCCAGAAAGGATGTAGTCACTACAAATTCTGTTCTGCATTTCATCGTCTACACTGTGGATAACTCATTACTTCCTAAAAGTGTTGCCAGAAAAAAAAAAAAAGACAAAGTGCTTGGCTTCTCGTGTTATGAGCATGACAGAAACTCTAGCATAATAAAGGAGGAACTTCCTTATCCCCACTGTCTACCAGTCATACAAACACTTATGCTCTGATTTTGCACACACGTGAAGACATACATGCAGACAAAAACTTTTCACCAATCTCACACATACACAAAAACCTTCTTGCCAAATGTCACATATGCACAAACACACACACAGATAAACACACACACACACACACACACACACACACACACACACACACACACACACACACACACACACACACACACACACATATATATACACGGACATGACTCTTCTTGCTAAATGTCACATACACACACAAAAAAATCTTCTTATGAATCTTGCACATACAAACATACACACATGCATGCATACACACACACACTCAAAACCTTTTCACCAACCTCACACATGCATACACTCACACAAAACTTTCTCACCAACTACACGCATGCACACACACAAACACACACACACACACACACACACACACACACACACACACACACACACACACACACACACACAACCTTACCACTAGTCTCACAAAACAAACACACTCAATGAATTTATATCCCATTCCAACACAAACACATCCATCAGTCAATGACATACACAGGCATGCAAACATTCTGTGATGTAGAAATCATTTCTCATCTACACAGACTGACAACCACCAATGCTGCACTGTCATGCAGACTTTCAATAAAATGAAACTTGATGAAACAATTTGAAGATTCTCACTGACAAAAGTCTTCTTTTGATGCAGTAACCTGACAGATCTGCTTTTTCCCTTTGCTGAGAGAGAGAGACCCAGACTTTGGAATCAGTGATACAGGATGTGGATACAGGCTATGTGGGAAGTGGAAGGAGTAAGACACAAGATAACACCGTTATCTTTACTTTAAATAGATGCAAACACAAGCGTTTACTTTGTTTGAGACATTTCTTGTGGATTTGTTTTGATTTCCTATGTTAAGGACTGGACTGAATCGGGCAGCTGTCCAGATAATTAAACATGTGAATCCACATAAGTCTTAGCTGAGCAGACATTAGAGCTAGGCCCTAATAAACATCACAAATGAAACAGAAAGGCCACATGACAAAGAAGACAACTAGTAACTGGAGTTTCCCACAATACATCTAAGTGACTGTGAGCTTTGTGCATGGGCATGTGCATGCAACCTACATATCCTTGTTTACCATAAAGGTGCCCTTCATCAAAACAGGAAATACTGAGTCTAGGGTCAGTATCAGTAAACTGCTTTGCTGAACAGGTTTAAGTTCATGACATCTAGAATGGATGATCATACTTTTTTGTCAATAGCAAGATTCCCAATTAAAAACCTAATCTTTCATGGGTACTGGTTGTACTACCTGTTTAGCACCTATTGGCAAAAACAAGTGCCTCTGGACTTCTGAACACTGGGAAATGGGCCCTGGAAATGGAATTACACAGAAGTCTACCAAATGCTGTAAACTGTTTTTCTGACTCATTTGGCTGGTATTATCTGAAATTACTGGGTTGTAAAACAGGTAATTGTTTCTCTACAGGGATTGGGGGAGTCAGACTTGAGCATACTGTGGAAGACAGTCACTGGTGGTTACCATGGGGTCTATCTTGAAGTACAGGCCCTTGCTGATGATACAACTGCTGTGACTTGGATTTCCATGCTTTTTACTTTTTTGGCATTGCCTCTTCTGTCCGTATTGCTGCTGCCTTGTCTATTTTTAGAAAGAGGGTCAAGATCTTGATGGAACATTTGTGGAGAGCTTAAGCAAGGGAAGATGATATATGTGTGTGTCACATTCTCCACTGACTTACTCTTCTTGGATATATCACAGGAAGTGCAAGGTTTGGTCCAGGGTGCATCCAAAAGTCATTCATTGATGTCATTAGAGAAAGGCTGCATTCTGAGGCAGTCATTGTGTCTCAAGACAATATTAGAAGCAACGCCTTTAAGTCTGCATACCCATTGTCAGGACCGAATTTTATGATGTACAAAAAAGTATTAGGTATCTGCAATGAACTGAAAGTCATTCTCCTAAGACAACCATCAGTAAAAGCTTGAGCAAAGTCATTATTTTATTTTTAGGGTTCTCCCTGGAACTACACCACAAAGGTTTTGTAGTTTGTTTACATAATCCTCAAAGCAGCAGATATAATGCACAAATCATCGGGTATATAAACTTCTTACCGAATCTATCAAGGACTGCTCTCCTGCTATCATTCGGTACAGTACCAAGAGTAGCTATTTTATATCCCATGGAAACTGGTGGGTCACTAACACAGAGTCAGTTACTTTATTGTTGGTACAGATATTTAGAATGCTCCTAACCTATGCAAAACCTGTCTGGATTCTTTGGAAAAGAGGGTTGAGAATCAGGCTCTTAGGACAGCAAAACATGCAGGTCCTCAAAAATGGGATGACAGGAGGAATTGTCAGAGGTTTAGTTGTTTCAAGGCAGGCGGTAATGCCCAAACTAACACCCCCCACATAATCTCTAGAAACTTTTTAACTAATATACCCCCTCCTAATAAATGCCCTTGATACATAGGGTCACAATTGGGTTGGATTGCACGGCTAAGCTTATAAAGACCCTTGTGGTTGTTAGTCTAGTATATACCTATGAAAAGCTCAACATATATCTTTTTTGACAGGATATAGTTCCCTCCATTAAAGTTAAGTTCTCCCCTAATCACACACCCTTATGAAGGAAACTGTAATAAAAATTCTACTGCATTCCCAAAATCACTATCTATGTCAAAAGGTAATACAATCGGGTTGGAATAAGCCAGGGGTTTGCATCTTCATCCAAGCTAGGTGAAGATGGAGTAAGAGATGCAGCTCTTTTCTCTTTTTAGTTACAGTAGTTTCTGATACAAAAGGCTTTGAAAGGGATGTCAAAATTCAAGTTACCTTTTGAAGATCAACAAAACACTCCTGCAAAAACTCTGAACAGTGTATCTCAACAACAGGATAATGTCTCCTCTGTGTTTGCAGTATTTAGTACAGAAATAACAATGTCCTCACTGAAGCCTGCTCCCCAGACCTCCAAGTCCAAACAGCCAGAATGTTATTCACAGAAGGAATAGCAGAAACCAATGGAAATTCTGGAACTATAACAAAAAATTAATCAATCTCAGAACAAATTCCGCATGTATAGGGACTAACATCCTAGGTGAAAAACTTCACTTTTTTTCAGTCTGGAAAGTTTCAACACCAGCTGCCATTTTAAGCACAATGTCTGGTTACAGTCTCAGCCTTTCCCTGTGCGTCTATCTCTCCTGTAACCATCTGTTCATGCAGTGAGGTGAATGAGAGAACAGGGAAACGACTGCACTCTGATGAAGTGGTAGAATGACTCTGCACATTAGCAGCTAGAGCAAGAGAGGTCTTACATGGAGCATCAGGCCTTGTCCCCTTGGTCACTAATGCTTAGATCTGTGACATATATATATATATATATATATATATATATATATATATATATATATATATATGAGATAATCTACTAAGAACTCCTTAAATTTCTATTTCACTATTAGAGTTTCCTTTTCCAAATGTTTAGTTTTGGTAGTGGATATCTGAGAAGGAGAAATTACAATAGAAGAAGCAGGAATTAAAGTGAGTGACTATAGATGTCCTAGGAAATTTTGTATCCTTTTTCCCTTTCATGAAAGTTTTCTTTAAAGTCACAAATAAACTCATTACCAAAGTAATGACTTTCGCTTGTTGGAAGGGTGGCCTAATGGTTAAGGTGTTTGCCTTACAAACACAAGGTGCAGGGTTTGAGTCTCTCAAAGGATAACTGGTTAGGCTTAAAGTGGCTTGTAAGGGCAGTTAGCCTAGTACTAATCTATGAATCTAAATCAACTAAAATACTGTAAATGAAAGTTTTTTAGTGGAAATGGATGCATACAGGAGCATTTGTTCAGTTTAATTTTGGGTTATTATTAGAAAATGAACTAAACCATAAAATATCTATCTCTAAAGTGTATAAACAGAATTAACAGAAACACTGTACTTGACATTGTCAAAATTAGGGTGCTCCTTATTGAAATGCTGGCACTTGAAATGCCGAGTGCTGACAAGCAGGAAAAAAGATCAAAAACACAGGAGAAGAGTGAATTGTGAAAATTGCTCTTCTCCTTTAAACTTCTTTTTGCAGGAGAATCCCCAAACTTAAATATACCAGCTCCAAAATTGCCATAACTCAGGGAAAAGGGAATATTTCAAGAAAAGGCATCTCAGACTTACTTTATGTAAGTCCAGTCTTTCAGCCATTCAGTCTCCATATTTCAAGACTTGCTCAAGCAGAGCCCGACATTTTAAATGGTTACTAAATCAGGGACTAGAAGCAAGCGATGAACTAGCAAACAACAAAAGAGTAACAATTTACTTTGGAAGGTAAGCATGAAGTACTCTCCGTTTCACAGACAAGCTCACTCTAACAGTCATGGCTTAAGACTACATTTGTATCAACCAAAAACAATGCTTGACATCTAAAGAGATTAGGCAGGGGAACTAATGTCCACCATAGGCTATATCTCAAACAGCTGTCTAATACCTGCAACAGTGATCCTTGTGATGAAGGCAATCTATTGTTTTATTTTACCATGAGTTATTCTATGATAAATCCTGACATTTAAGGTCCATCCACTATCACATATCAAGATGATCCCAAACTAAATTATCTGGTTACTACAGGCTGAAACCAATCTGAAACGTCTGCTGTGATGCTGAATATAAAAAAAAAAAACAGATAAAACGAGAAGACCAAGTGCCAAAAGTAAATTATAAACGAAAAAAAAAACAGGCACCCTGGAAGAACGACCAGCACCGGAATGAATAAAGGCAACGTTTATTAATCCAACACAGGAGTCTCAATAGTGCAAGCTAAAAACTTTTAGCTTGCACTATTGACACTCGTGTGTTGGATTAATAAACCTTGCCTTTATTCATTCCACTGCTGGTTGTTCTTCCAGGGTGACTTTTTTTCATTTATGTGAAGCTGAATATGTTATATTTTCTCTTTCAAGTTCAGATTCATAGGTTTAGTTTTGCTAAATATACAGTATATGTTATCAAAATGATCTGCTGCTACATAAGCTGTATATACTACTCTTAAATACACATTGAGTTTTACTTTTTCTTACTGGTGCTTTGCCTGTGACTTTACAGGTTCATAGTTTCACATTAGGCTATTAATCCAGAGGACCATTAGTAATCTAGCCACAATACCACAGTTTGTAGGTACTCATTGACATGAGTAATTTATACCTAGTTTCAACCCCTTTCCCAGACCCAGGTTTTTCTATGATGGGCCGTCCATTTGTTCAGGTTATGTTTAAAAGGGGTTAGGGAGCTACTTTGGTTTATATCCAAAGGAAGTCTATTTCATACAAGAGGGATTTTCTAGGATATACGTCTATTTTGCCAGCAAGTCCTATTTATGTTTCTGTGGAAGTTAACACCGCAGTTGAGTGGGTGCTTAGGGTGTTGTTAGTTTTGCAGATGTGCAGGAGGTCACATAGAAGTGGATTCTTTGAGGCTTTGTAGACTAGACAGAGGTTACCTCTCAAAACTCTGTAGGAAATAGAAAAGACAGATAGCACTTTAAGGTGGTCTTGATAGATTAAGGAAGACATACCCTTGATTATCTTAGTGAGGAAGTGCTGCAGTCTCTCAAGCTAGATTATATGCTTTCAGGAAGACATACCCTTGATTAGTTTAGTGAGGAAGTGCTGCAGTCTCTCAAGCTAGATTATATGCTTTGACAAGCACATACCCTATTAAAGGCCTGATAAGGGATTAGAGAGGGATGATAACTTTCTTAGCTCTGAAAGAAATACCTGTGATGATTATTCTGGATTTCCTAACAACTGTGGAAACAGGGTGACCAAACGACAGTTCTTTGTCAATAAAGGTTTATGACTGAATCAGCTTTCAAAGGGGTATCACCTATGTGGTAGGTGCATGGATGCCCAGTTTTGCCAAAGGACACACTGCTGCATTTTTTGCCATATAAATTTAGTCTGTGGTCCAGGTGCCACTTATCGGTGCATTCTAATCCCTTGGAAAGAATCTGGAAATCAGATGGGAAGTTAATGACAGCTCCAAGTTTGCAGTTATCTGAAAAATGTGTTAGCCACAGGCCCTTGATGTCAGCCTTGACATTAAAGAAGTAAATGCCAAAGAGAAATGGTTCTAGAACTAATCCTGAGGAACAATGCTGGTAACTACTCTTTTTTGAAGACAAGTATGCCTCCCACACAAATAGACTGGGTTCTGACTATTAGCCAGTTTGCTATGCAGTGGGTAACACAGGGGCTTACATTTAGTTTGATTAACCTATCGATAATGCCAGAATGTGGGATGGTATCAAAGGCCTTGGCCAGTCCTAGATAGGCAGTGTGAATCAATTTGTTTGTGTCTAATAAATCAGTGACTTGCTCAAAGAAGTCTACCATGTTCATGAAGTAGGATCTACCTTTAACAAACCCAAACTGGCTTGGGTCCACGGCTTGTAGACTACCTATGTCCTTGTTAATACATTCTGCAATGATGTAGCCCATTGGTTTGCAGATAAAGCTGGCAAGTATTATAGGTGTATAATTACCTGGATCAGTAGTGGATCCCTCCTTGTGCAGCATGATGACTACCACCATTCTCCATTCGTCTGGCATGAATCCAGTTCAGAGGCTAAAGGTGAATAGTCTTAGTAGAGAATGTGCCAGGCAGTGTCTGGTGCTGGCAAGAAAGCAGCCTGGAACAATATCGAGACACGATGTTCAGGGGGGTGGTGTGAGTTTGCCAATAAGATGGGGAAAGTTAGGGGGAGATAGCAGGTAAATTAAACTCTTATTTTACTGCCCTAATATGTTGGCTATGTCCTATGGGATGTATAAATGTTGTTATTAGCTCTGAGCATTGCTGGACATTAACTTTCAGGTTTCTGACATAACTGAAGAAGGCTTTGTGGTTGTACTAAGCAGAGATGGCAATTCTCTGTTCATGCTTATTTTTGGAGGATTAGATTTTGTTTCTGAGTTCTGTGTTGATCTTTTTTAGTTTATCTCAAGATAATAGGGGTATTAAGTTTGCTATTTTTGGCTATGACTTTCTTCTAGTTTGTTTATACAAGGATTCCACGGGTCTATATTAAAACAACAAAAATCCATTACATCGAATACCAAAACAGTGACACGTATTACTCAAACAGCGAAAATACCAAATGTACTAAACTGCGAAATTTAAAATATCGAACATTCAGTCGGCCAACCCCACCACCCGCTACATACTACCTACCCAAACAAAATAAATAAACCACATACATACACTAGCCAAACCCTACTCCTAACCCTAAAGTAAAGCACCAAAACTCAACTTCTAACCCTACACTAAACCCCGCATACACAGCTATCTATGCACTACCCTTAACCCCTCCCTAACTCTAAGGTCCGTAACTACCGCACACTTCCCCTACGGAGATATAACCAAACAAAATAAATAATACACATAAATACATTTAACAAAACCCTACTTCTAACACTACACTAAATCTTACACATACCTATCTATACAGTTACCTTAACCCACACCCTAACCCTAAGGACCGTAACTATCGCACACTTACCTTACGGAGCTATACCGCAGACGGGCCATCCAAAACACTTTGACATTTCCAATTTCGTGGTTTTGCACATTCGACGATTATGTATTTCACGCAATACATGTCGATGATTTCGTATTCGCGTAAACGGAATTTCGACAATCTAATAGGAACCCAAATTCCACCATAGGGGTTAATTCCTGAATTTGCCATTGTATTTATGTCTTATAGGGACAGATGCCTTGATGTATGCTTTGAGGTGAGCACAGAATTTATCCATAAATGTGGCAGCATGTGACACTGACTTGAGGACAATACTTAAATTTCATCAGGTCATTAGTTAGCCGGATTATGTTTGCCTTAGAGTTGTCTCTAAAGGCAGAAGGATTTTGCCGTAATTCAGGTTTTACCCTCATAGTGAGTATTACTTAATGGTGGTCAGATTTGACCAGTGACATGGTAACTGTAGGTGCTGAGCATAGGATAGCTATATTGGTGAAATCCAGGTCCACTATTTTTGAACCCTTACTTAGGACCTGAACCAGTTCATCTAAGGAGCATGCATTAATGAATCCAAGAAATCCTCGTGTATGTTTATTTGAGGTGGTGTAGGTTTCTCAGTTAATGGAGGCATAGTTAAAGTATTCCAGGAGAACAGTGTTATGCTCACTAAGGAGGGAATGTCATTTTATTTAGATACACCTCATGGGCTGCAAGTGACATGCAGAGGGGTATAGGAGCTGGCCATGATACTGTACAGAGTTTTATTTACCATGAAAAAGATATGGAGGATTTCATGGTCATTGTCTTGCCTTAAAAGTCAGAAAGTGAGAAGCTTCTTAGGAATACAGACATGCCCCTTCCAGCAACGCCACTGTTTTCTGCATCTGGGCTGAAAGAGTGGTAGTAATTGAAACCTTACACTGTGAGGATGCTGTCACTGTTTTGAAACCTTTCAGTAACTATGCAGACTTGGGTCTGCATCTTCCTTTTTACTGCTGGGCAACTTTGGGGAATCTTGTGAATTTGATGGTGCTGGGCTCACAGTAGATTGCTTGATGTTCTGCAATTATGCAGCTATGTTTTCTAAAGAATATCTCTTTTAGTTTTTTTGCATGTTTTTTAGTGTATGATGCTTTACTGTGCTGTGTGTTCCGATATACTGCAATTCACTTATTTGCATCTATGATGTTGTTCACTGCAATTTATATGTTTGTTGATTAATACTGAAGCCATTATATGTTTCTTCATTTGTCAAGACTGAAAAAAATGCAAAGCATTAAGTCTGTTTTGAAAAGCCAGCCCATTAAGGGCATAAAACATACCCGTGGCTGTCATTTTTTTTGCTAGACTCCCTTTATCAACCTTATGTCCCTCTTTAGCAGGGCCATCAGAACAGACCACCATGCTATAAGGAGACTTACCTGTGGACAGCGTATAAACCCTCACCTCCTTAGCGTCTAATCATCTTCTAATACTCCCATACATTCTGCCTTGGTAACCACTCTTTATAAATGCCAGAACTAAAATGGCTGATTTTATGGGTCGTAATGACTCGAGGAAACATTTCCTCTTCTCCTTTACTTTGCCTAATGGGACTACCCCCCCCCCCCCCAAAAAAAAAAATCACATGCTAAAATTCAGTTGCCATGTTCTAGGTCAGCAAAATGAGCTCAGATCCTCCTGTAACATTTGACTTCTACTGTTCTCCAATGTGTTTCAGTTTATACCATCTATGAGCATGCTGATATGAAACATTGCACTTTACATTTCTCAGTTAACTCTAAATACTGAGTAACTTAGTTATCACATGTGCTACAATTAAACAGAAATACTTGAATGAGCTATAAATATTTTTCTATTGCTTAACATGCCAATCATTCTAAATAGTGGAAATTTTCTTGCAAGATCTCCAAGGAGAAGAGGCTGCTAGTGCACCATTTAGCCTCACTAAATGCAGTAGCATTTTAATGCAGTGGAATTTGTGGTCACTTCTAAGAAAGAAACAGTTCCCTTAAGCAGACAGAACTCTGTGCCATCATATGATAAAATGCCTCATTAAAGTAAAACATATTTGTTGAAAACTCATGATAACTACAACCCCTGTGGCCATTGACTCCAAGTAGTAGCTGAACTAGTCAGCTATAAATTTATACAGACTGCAGAATGGACAATCCAGAGCTTACCTAAACTATCTTGGGTTGGTTTGTGACTGACCACGCAGTTGTCTGCTAAGAGAAGATGTATTTTGATTTAGATTTTATTTTTTTACCACCATTTTCACAGTTTTTTTTTGAAGAAAGGGATAGCTTGTAGGCAAGATTTACTTTGATTTATATTTTGTTCTTTTACCTCTAATATTCACTGCTTGTTGTTAGAAAGGGATAGGTTTTAGACAACCAAACTCTAGCTATTCCAAGTGGCCTAGTCAGGTATAAGTTCACACAGGCTGCAGAGAGGACAATCCAGAGCTTAACAGAAACAACTATGTGTTGGTTTGTAATTTACTGATATTTACTGCTACAAAAAGGTGTGATAGTAAGCAGAATCTACTGCACGCATATGCACGCAATGTAAAGAAATTCCAGCTTTTGTGCAACTTTCACAACTGGTACAGTTAGCGCAATGACTTTACTCTACTTAATTTAGTATTTGATTGTGTAATGTTTGTGAAAATTTTCTCACAGAAGTTGGTTTAAAATCTCTGAATTCTGTGGTAACTGATTTTGATTATCCTTTTCTTTTAGAATTCTTTATCCTTTTGCAGCTGAAAATGGATTCCTTAAATGAGTATGCCAATAATGATTTGCTAAGTAACAAGTATCTTGTACACTGTTCTAAATGCTATGTATATTTAAAGGCAGCACCTGATAGCACTAGTGATCTGTGTTCCTCATGTCAAAAACTGGAAGACTTGCTTTTATATATCAGTAGTAAATCTAGACTTACTGGTGACAATTGCACTTGTGCAATTGGCACAGCTTACAGAACTGTTGTTACATTAATGACTGGATTGATGAGATTAATACTGTTAGGCAAACAGCAAATAGAACACATTTATGAAAGGAAGTGTCTATTGTCAGTAAATATCACTCAGCCCCTATTGAATAAGATAATACCAGTGGCAACTCTGGAATTCTGGATACAAGTACTGAGCAAACTGAGGATTCAGAGCATATAGAAGAAAATAGAAAAAAAAAGAAAGGTAAAAGTTCACAAAAAACAAGGAAGAAAAAGGAACTAATTAATGTCTTTAAAGCAAACAGAATGCATACTAAAAAGGACACTGTTTTGTTATGAAACTCACAAATTATAGGGAATGATAACATTTTTCTAGCAGAAAACTTTCAGTCTGCAGAAATAGGCATCATTTTTCCAAAGTGTATATAGAAAAAAGAGACAAGGGGCAGATCTGAAGAAATCAAAATTAAATGTAGAAGGATCGAAGAACCTTACCATCATTTTTGTAGTATCTAGAACTGCGCCTATAAAAACGATATGTTGAGATGGCAATAACAGAGATTTTTTGTAGTTTATTGTGATCCCCAAATGGGAGCAAAGTGTCAGGGTGGTGTCTCGTGCTACTGATAGTAGATGTTTGGCGGTGGCTGTTAGGAGCCAGTCATCTAGATACGGAAACACTCGGAATCCTAGACACCTCAGGTGAGCCGTATCTATTGCCATACATTTGGTGAACAGTCTGAGGGCTGTAGTGAGATCAAAGGGCAGAGCTCGAAACTGGTAATGACTGGCTCTCAGCCAAAAGCATAGATGACTCCTGGACAGTCTGTCCATCTGTATGTGGTATTACACATCCTGGAGGTCTATAGAGCACATCCAATTGTCTTTTCCCAAAAAGGGAAGTATCGACTGCAGTGTTACCATCCGGAACTTTGTCTTTGTCACAGATTTGTTCAACCTGCTGAGATCAAGTATGGGTTTCCAGTCCCCTGTTTTTTTTGGAACTAAAAAGAACCTTGAGTAAGTTCTGGATCCTATCTGGTCTGCGGGTACCAGTTGGATAACTTGTTTTTTCTAGCAACCTCTATATTTCTATGGTTGCTTGTTTCCTGTGACTGGGTGGAACATCTGGAATGTTTTTGATACGTGGGGGTGGAAGGGAAAAGGGTATATAGTAGCCTCTGGATATGATGCTTTGTACCCATTTGTCTTTTGTTATTTTTAGCTAGGTGTTTGGGTACAAGGATAAGTGACCCCAGACTGCCTCCAGAGATGGACAGATGGGCCTCCTTTCAGGAGCCCTGGAAGGGTTTACCAAAGAAGGATTCTCTGTCACCCTGGTTTTGTGGACCTCCTCTGCCACGTGGTCAGCGTCTTCTATTATTGCTTACCTCTCTGCCCCTTGGAGAAGGAGTATCATGTGTGTCTGTGAAAACTCTCTGGGGTTTTCAGAACCACATCTTTCCTCCCTTTTGACCTTTGGGATAAGGTCTAGAAGGTATGGAGAAATGGAGTCCAATGGCAGAGAGAGTTTTCCCTTCCTGTTCACACTTGGTTAGTGTGTCTTTGACTTTGGGCCTGAACAAGGACGAGCCATAGAAAGGGCATTAACAAAAGAATACTTAAAAGGTTCTGCAAAGTTACACAAGTGCATCCAGGAATGTCTCCTAAGGGAAATTCCTAAACCCGCTGCCTACTCGCTCTATCAGTTGCATAGGAAATGAGCATCATGGACGAGTTTACTAGTGAATTTAAAGTGGAGAGCTGGGAGGACACTTTGTCTGATGCCCCCGCAGCTACTGAACCTTGTAGAGTATCTCCTAGCTCCTTCAGGAGATCTCTCTGCAGCCTGGTAAAATGTGTAAGATAATTCAGGGACCTGAGGGTAAAGGTCGCTGAAGAAAAGATACACTTTCCATATCTGTCCATCTTCCGTGACCCCTTATTTGGGTTATGGACAGAAGAGGATGTCTCTGACAATTCCTTCTTGGTGGCCTCCGCCATCACCATAGCATCTACTGGGACACGTTTTGTTAGGAAGGATTTATCTTTGGGGGATGTTATAAACTTATTTGGCCTCCAGGGAACAGGCTCCATGGAATCTGGAGACTCCCACGCCTTTCGACAAACTAATTCCACATGTTCATCAAAAGGCGAAGACACCCAAGAGGCGGAAGGGTGAGACCCAAAAGCTTTCAGGTATACAGACTCCTCATCAGAAGGGTTGATGGGCTTCCAGCCACCTCTCTGCTTAAGAATCCCCAAGATCTCTGAAAAGGAGACATCCTCAGAAGATGACCGTGGGGACCCTTCTGAATCATTGAGGTCTGTGTCAGATGTGATTGACTCATCTGCGGAGTCCAAATGCTTCCTCTTGCATGGTCTCTTTTGAGGGACCTCTTCAAAATGGGATTATGGAGAGGTTTTGGAAGACAGAGGTTCACCAATGGGGCATCCTGAGGCTTAGTGTCTCCACGTCTGTGTGGAATCGGCTGTGCAGAGATGGACTCTTTGGGGGAGGAATGACTGAATCTGAGAGTGGGGCTGCCATGGTGAAAGCACTCTCCTCATTGCCTCAAAAGCCCCCCCACCCATGACCCGAGGAAGCTCCAGGTTCTGAAGAACCAGAAGGTTTCCCCGGTGACCAAGGGGGTTGGCTCCGAAGCTGATGTAAGTGCCGAGCTCACCCGAGCTGAAGCTCTGAGAGGCAAGTTCGGATCCAACAACTGTCCGATCTAACTGTCCTCCCCGGACCCGACTGGAGAGTATTGGTCCCTAGACTCCTTAAGTTCAGATGGCACCAAGGAAGTTGGAGCAGAGGTCAGAGCCTTAGATCCTGAGGCAGGTCTCGACTCTGACGGTTCCACTCTGATCAGCTCCATGCATTCTGGCTCCAAAGCCCTGAGGTGGGTTGAAGGAGGAGAAGATAGTGATGGGGCAGGTCCACTTGGCTCCGAAACGCTCTGGGTTGGATCAGATAATAATTTGGCTAGCGCCAGTGTACTCAAAAGCCTCTGCACTGCACAATCCACATCATCTTCTGACAATCTCCTGGAGGATTGAGAGGAGGGGGCAGGAGATCTTGATTTCTGCAAAATGGGTGACCTCAAAGTTGGAGACACCAGTACCAGAACATGGGACCATCCCCGAGTGTGCAATACCAGTGGCTCCGAAACAGATGGAGCCGAGGTAGATGGTTTCTTGGGTCCGATGACATTTTTTAAACTTTTTGTGAAGATCCAGATTGATCTGAAGAGGCTGAAGATCTTTTTGCTAACTTACCAGATCTAGAAGGAGGGGAACAGCTTTTCTTTGATGCACTCTGACCTTCTTCTAAGGATTCTGAAAAATATGTTTTTAGTAATCCTCTTAGTATAAGTTTATTTTTTCTCTCAAGGAGAACCCTTGAATTGAAAGAGTGGCATATAGACGAGGACTCTTGTAAGTGTACTGCTCCAAGGCAGTACACACATTCTGAATGGCTATCTGTCATAGACATTTTATGAGGACATTTGGAACATTTCTTGAACCCAGAAGGTTTAGTCTCTTTCAATTGTTTAGACATTGTAAATACAGCAATGAACTAAGCAATACCAAACAATTTTTTTTTTTAAAGCACAGCACTCAAGAAACCAGGGGGGAGCCCTCTAACTTAAACGGGCTAAAAACTGCTCAAAGTTAAACAAGCTGGTTAGAGAGAAAAAGAGGGGCTAAGTTATATATGTATGTATATATGTAAAACAGCACAAAAACCACACACCAAGAAAGATACAAGAAAATATAAGGTTTGGCACTATAGGAAAAACAAACTTTATAATCTAAAGGTTAACCAAGAAAATTTCAACTACAAAAAACACACTTGACTGCTCTAGAAGCACGGGCCAACTAAAACAGGCGGAGATGCTCTCTAATTCAAACAAGCTGAACTCTATTAAACAGCACACACCTACAATACCAATCTATGAATAATTCTAATTATAGTAATAATAATAATAATAATGTAAAATGTAAATAACACAGAGAGGAATCGGGATAGGGGTGGACTGTAGGCCTTAAAACAAAAACGACAACCCCAGAGATCAAGAGCAAGCAGCGGACACAGTCTAGACTGTGATTAACTTAGGTAAAGTACTATTAAAGTAATCACACACAAGTTTAAGGAAAAACAAGCTAAATAGTTATAATAGTGAAGAAAAAAGGATCAAACTTAGCCAGAGCTAGTTGAGGAAATGCCCGATCTGTTTAGCTGCAAATGAGATATGGGGAATTCCACAGAGCATCATGGGATAGGGAGTAAGCCTTGAGATAGGAGACCTTGAACTTTTGAAAGCGGCCAAACCCATTAGTAAAGAATGAAGGTGAGATAGAACAACATCACATCTTATATTTGCAGAGAAGATGATGAACATCAAACAGTGTTATCTTGTCAGGAACAAAAATAAAGGATGTAAGAAAGGCCTTATAATGTCTCAATGTTAGGAAGTATGGATCTATTTTAACTCATATTCTTATGGATCTATTTTAATTCATGTTGTTACAAATGATCTCATGCACAAGGACTCTCGAATTGTTAGTAGGGAACATACAACCCTCTTAGATAGCATAGCTTGTACAGGTGTTAGGACATTTTTTTTTTACAAATTACATACAGAAAGGAGAGTAAGGTCACTGTGAATGAAAAGATTTTTTGGGTAAATAACTACATTAAAAAAATGTTCCATTTTACAAAATGGAAATGTGTAGAGCATCCTAGCCTAATTTTGTGCACACACATGTTTAGACAACTTATGTTCAGGAACAGCAATTGCTTCAGATTGTAAAAAAGCCTACCAGGGAAGAGAACATACTAGACATTATTTGTGTTCTTAATATTGATATGCAGTAATCATGGGACTATAAAGGTTAACTTGTTGCTAGACAATTCTTCCAAACTGAAATTTAACCAGTGCACAGAATATTAACAACAGATTGTATGGAAGCAAAACAGTCACTATGTAATTGGAGTGATGCGTTCAGTGGAAAAAATACAGAAGGAATTAGGAAAGTTTTGAAAGAGAATTTGTTTGAATGCAAAAAAATCAAAAAATGTTTAACATCAAGATCTAGGCACACAACTTCAGGAGGATATTCTTCCATAAACACAAGATACTTGACTAAGATGAGAGACAAAAATTTAAGAAATGGAAAATAGTTCAACCTAAGACTTTGAAAACTGAAATAAATAAGCTGGACAGACAAATTAAACATAATATAAAACAAGATCAAGAACAATTTGAAAAAAATATATTTAAGGATATTAAGCATAACAGGGATCCATTATATATATATATATATATATATATATATATATATATATATATATATATATATATAGGACATGGTAGAAGTAAAGCTCTACAAATTGATAAACCGTATATACATTGTCAAATTTATTCTCAGTCACAACAGATTTCAGATATTTACAAAATCTTATGCAAAGCAGTTTGGCTCAACAAAGTGGGTGATAAATTGTTGTAGTGACATCCAGTTAACCTCAGACACTTAAATCAAATTAGATTATAGTGAAATAGAACTATCCAAATTGGACCCAAACTAAATACAGAGAGGAGACAGTATTAGTAGTAATGACCTGAGAACACTTTGGCATGAACTTACAGTACCATTATATTTGTTATTTACTAGGTCATATAAATATGGGGAGATTCCTCAAGATTGGAGACATACACTTGTTAACATGTCTTTAAGGGAAAGGGGGGTTGGACAAACCCAGAGCAATACAGACCCATTAAGTTTAATTTCATGTTGTGGAAAAAATAACTGAAAAGGTTATATTGGATACATTACTGACAAAACTGGAAAGGTTGGGACTTGAAACCATATATCTGTATGTACAGGTTGAAAGTAGATCTATTACCACCTGTAACAAGATGTTCTACAACAATATAATAACAGGTATGAATGAAAAATTGTGCTGTGATGTAATTTATATAGATTTAACTTCAGCATATGATAGGGTTATACACAAAACACTGATCAAAAAATTAGAACAACTAAGTATTGATGCACTCTTGATAAGATGGATAGCTGCAAGACTTATAAATAGGACATCGCAAGTATCATACAGCAACTGGACAGGTGAAATTTGAGGTTGCAGTCAGGGTGTCCCACAAGGCTCTGTCCTAGGCCCATACTTGTTTAGATTGTATCTGTCAGATCTCTTGTTTCATCTGAGGTGTTCTATGGTTTGTATGCAGATGTCTTGAAAATGGGTAAACTGATTATTTGTTCAGATACAGCACACCTGCAAAAGAACTTGACTAAATTGACCATTTGGCACAGGAGAATAACATGCTGATAAATACATCAGAAACTAAGCATATGAGATTTGGGAGACATAAGCTGAAAGGTGAATATTTAATAAAGCACACAGTGATTGAAAGTGTAGAGTCATTTAAGGACATGGGCATATGGTTAGAACCAGCTTTGAATTTTTCTAATCATATCCACCAATTTGGTTAATAATAATTACAGAACTATAGGTTATATACAAAGAATATAAATCTAGGAAATCAGAAATGATGACAACATTGTTTGTTAGTTTCATTAGACCCAAACCTGAGTACTGAATAACAATATGAAAACCTTATAAGAAAACAAGCATGTGTAAACTGAAAAGAGTAGAGCAGAAATATACCAAGGACATCCATGGATGTGAAAATTTAAGTTATGAAAGACTACAATATCTGAATTGTGCAGCGTCTCATATAACTATGTAAGAGGAGACCTTATTAAGGTATATAGGGCATTTACAGACAACTACCTCCAGGAATGTTTGAGGTTATCAAAAAGTAGGAGAGACTCATCATAGAGCCTATGTAGAAGATTCAGTGGGAATGAAAAGTGTACTAATTGGTTCTTTGAGACAGTAGATGATGTATGGAATAGACTACCAAATTACGTTAAAGCAAGCACTAGTTTAGATATTTTTAATAACAGCCCAGTCACTTATGGAAACAACTGTTTGGTATACTGGCAGGCTTGAAGGACATTATTGCCTATGCTTGAAATATTTGTATGAATGCATGTAATTAGATATGCAAAGCGAAACATGGGGCACAGCAAGATATGAAAGAAAAGTTGGACTGGATCTCAATTAATTTTAATAGCCATGCACAAAACATGGTCTTTATGTACAAGGAGATGGCTGAAAATAAGAAGGCTACAGAAAAGTTACTATGACTTTAATGTAATGCAGTATCCAAGAAACAGCCTCTTCTGTTGCTATGACTAACTTACATACTTTTTATTTTCAATTTCTATAAGCAATCTCAATATTGTTTTACTAAGTTCCTTTCATTTCTATTACCTTGCCAATTTACATGTCTTGACATACTTCTAAAGTTATTTTATGCTGAATTATCTGAGACCTTACATGGCTGAATTAGTCAATACTGCACAAATATTTATTTGTATTGCAAGTGGATTGGATTTAAGGTTGACTTTACTATAGAATTATTTTGTAGGTAAGCAACATATTACTACTTTTTATATATACATTTATATATATAAATCCATGTGTATCTATGTGTATTTATCTATGTGTATATATATATATATATATATATATATATATATATATATATATATATATACACACACACACACATATATATATTTATTTATTTTATTTTACATTTGTTGACCGGGAGAATCCGACTGGATATATGTCCATTTTCAGCGGAGGCCCGGGGAGAAAAGCTCCACATTTAGAGTAAATTACATACAGGATTAAATAGATACATATTAAATACATTATTGTAATAACCAACAAAGTTAGAGGATAAGGGCATATCATATATGTAATTAATAAAAAAAAATGTTTTTTGCTGGATAGCATTCATAGACAAGACATAATTGTGAAACAGATAGACACAGACAAAAGTGTAATTTTACTTATACTAGATAGTCAACTTTTCAAAGGAGTGAGAATAGTGTTAGGTAGAGTAGAGAAGATTGAAAGAATCATTAAGGGGGTAAGAGAGAAGGTCAGGAGAGTACAACAGAAGGAGATTGCTTGATAGAGGAGAAAAAGAAGTAGGCTAATAGGAAGAAGTTAATCTGGATATGAGCATTGGCAAAGCCAGTGAGACTGGAAATGGTGGGTAAGACTTTTTTTGAAGTGGGGTAGGGAGGTAATGGTGGTAATAATGGGTGGGAGGGAGTTCCATATCTTACCAATGGAATTGGCAAATAGAGCATCTCCTCCAGAGTTACAGGATTTGACTGTTTGTATGAGTGTCCTACACGAGGACCGAAGGCTGTTTAGATTGATGTATGGTATGATTAAATTCTCCAGTGCTGGGGACTTTTCAGGGTGTTTGAGTATTTTGAATGCCTCAATGAGTTGGTTTAGCTGGAGAAGGTTTGGGAGTTCTAACCAGCCGAGGTATTTTAGGTTAATACAATGATGAGTTCTGTATGGATTACCAGTTGCAAATCTGGCTATGTGATTGTAGGAGCATGATAGTTTATTTAGGTCTGATTTATTAAGGATGGTAAACAATGGAGAGGCGTATAGAAGGGAAGAGAGTAAATGCGAGCGAGCAAGGGTTACTTTTGCAATTGGTGTTAGAAAGGATTTGATTCTATATAGTGACCCCAGTTTCTTGTTAACGGTCTTAATGGTTTGATTAATGTGGATGTCGAATTTGAGTTTATTATCAATGGTCACTCCTAATAGTTTCGTGTGGGAGTCTGGGGAGATAATTGTCCCATTATTGGATTGTATGGTAAAGGAAGTGTTAGGGAGTTTTTGGGTTGGATGGAAGAGTAATAATTTGGTTTTCTTTGGATTCAGAATTAGCTGCCGTCCAGATATAAATATATATATATGGTTTACTATCATATTCTCGCACCAACATTGTGCGAGTGTTCAGATTTCCAAATCAGAATACCAGAAATCACAAGAACGAGAAAAATAAATGTAGAATACAGTATTTTGGTAAAGTCGACATCTCAGAAATGTCAACTTTACCGAAAATAATACACTTCCGGTCAAAAATAACAAAACGCTTTTGCAGGGGGGCAAGCTCCCCTGCACCCTACACCCCCTGCTACTTATATATACAAATTCCGTGATTGCACTACAGTAAGGGAAAGGGTACATTTCCAATCCTCACTATAGTGCAATCTACATTCAAAATGTTGAAACACACAACAGCAAAAACACACTAGCATTCGCTGTTGTGCATTTCAACATTTTTTTTCGTTGTTTCAGGATGTCAAATTGGGTGATCGGACATACAGAATTCGAACGAAGTCTGATCAACCTTTTGACAGTAAACATATATATATATATATATATATATATATATATATATATATATATATATATATATATATATAAAGTTGTGTGTGTGTGTGTGTGTGTGTCCATATGCACACACACACATATACATACACATAAATGTTTTCACTATGCCTTTGAGATTTCTTCCCTGGAACTACACTGAAAATGGAAATTCTCAGCCGAACATGGATGGATGGATGTATAAATTAATAAATGAAGAGGATAATGTGTGTCCTTTACAAAGGAAAAGGACAGCCTGGCCCCATGGCTTGAGTTTCTCAAGAATAGCTTGACAGCCATGAACATCCACATTCTGTGCTCTTCTGAATGGCCAGAGAATTATGACCTGCTGAACTTCTGTATGCTTGACTGCCTGTTTTGGTGTTTTTACAAATGGAAAAAGAAGCAGTAAGAAGATATTGCTGCTTATCTTACATACCAGAGAAAGTTGAAAGGAATATGGTTCATGTTGCAATTATGGTTTCTTACTTGAAAGAGATATATAATAAACACCATCTGATTATTTGCACATTTCAACACAACTATATGTTGGTATATACAATGACATGTTTTTAATATTAGAACTTCATGATTACATATATGTATTTATGGATCTGGTAGATATGTATGGATTTGACATGTATATACATGGACTCCATACATTCCCATATGAATAGTTTCTTTTTTCTTTTCTTATATTACCATATGGTAGTGATATAGTATAGCAATGGGTCGGTCCATATGAATTGTGTACTTAGCACTCTGTACTACATTTTGTGCTACATGGTTATCAAACTCAACAATGACAAGGGACCATGCTATATATATACTTATTTTTATATTGTACATATATATATATATTTATTTAGAAGTAGCTTTTAATATATGAATATACACATGTTCTTTTAATATCTGAGAGATGACAATTATGATACACGGTGCATTATATATGACCACAAGATTTGCACGAAGCACTTCATATTTCTCTCTGGTTATATATTTGTACTTTATTAGATCTGCAAGGAGCACTTTATATGTTTTTTGGTTCATATATTCATGTGTTGCATTTTTATATTTATAGATTGTTTAATATGTGTTGACTATATTTATCAACTAGGGACTAACACATATTTACAAGATTTGCACTATGCACTTTATTAGCTAGAATATATAGATATATGGATATATACACATAGATTTGTGCAGACATGAAAGGCATATGTGTAATACATTCCATGTTCCATTTATATTCATGGATGTATAGGTATAGGCATACCATTATATGCATATACATGATTTTAGAGATATACATTTATATATATATTTTTTATTTCCATATTATTTTTATTTACCGATATATCATGACTATATATATTGGGTAGAAATGATATTTGACAAATATACACATTTCAATTACACTGAATATGGGAGAAATAGATATTAAGAAGAGGTAATTTATGAGTTATATGGCTTGGACGAATGTTTTAAGTTTTACTAATATACATTCATCCCAGGTTTTTTTCTTTGATCTTTTTTTGATGGCTCTTGATGTTTATTTGTGATGTTTATTATATACATTGTTATCTTTATTTTTATTTCTATTTTTTATATTTTAAGTGATTATTAATGATGTTTCACATCTATATTAAATTTTATATTGGTTTAATAAACCACGGAGACAATAGACCTAACAGTGCTCCTACAACTTTAAACAGAAAGCCATGCTGCTCAATTGGAGACAGCTGGAGTCAATTAGCAAGTTAATTGTTTTAATTATATGAATACAGACACTATATAAACTGAGCTGCTACATTGTACATTAAAATCTGATGAAGCGTATTTTAGATACGTGAAAGCGCTCATTTCGTGGTTCTACTATCTTATGGAATAAAGAAGAAGTTTGCTTTACTATGGACTGACTTTCTTTTTGAGGAAACAGTATTCAAGTAGCCGTTTTGCTGTGGTTCACTTGTGTTTATTATTTGCATTACTTGAAAGAGACTGGAACTGCAATCCTGGTTATGATAAGACAGGTTTGGAACAGGGAAGAGGGTGTTACTTTTCCAGATGTGGCTTACCGTACGAAGCAAAAGTAGATGGCATCTCTGTCTCTTAGACTACAGATGTGATCACTGGTGATTTTTCACTTAATTTTATTATCTGCCAGGCCTGACATTGTCAATAATAAAAAATAATGGATCTTCAATAGTACAGATAGTGATGAAAGTATGTGATCAACTTACAGTTAACCTTTAATCTGAAGATAGAAGTGAAGAAATTGCAAGTGATATAGTTGTATTGTTTGTCATAATTCTCTTATGTTTTCTTAGGGGAAATTTCTTGCTTCTCTGCTATTGCTTACACAAACCGTGGACTTTTTCTTCAACAGCTACTGAAGTTTAAGCATATGGATACATTTAAGGTTGTTTTTTAGTGTTTTCTGTACATTGTTTCAGTTGCCTTAAGTTGTTCAGCTTTATGCTTGATATTCTCTTTAAGTTATGCTTACAAATTCACCCTTTTTGGATAAGTTTCAAGGGATTTTCAATATCCAAATGACCTATCATCAGTTCAAGTAGATGGAACCCTGGCTTTATGTCTCACTCAAAGTACAAAAGAACTCATGCTGCACTGTAATGTACTAGAATAAACATGAATCCAAGTCTGCTCCAAACATGCAGCTCACATTAGAAATTTGCAGCCAGTGACACTGAACAGCTAGTTCATCTGGCAATTTGCATAAGAGATTCTTACTTTTTATAGAGGCAAAGATAATTTGCAAACTGAACGAACAGCACCATCATATAAATGAAGTACAAAACCAGGAAGAAAATAATTCAGTAAGAAAACACTGCCCAAAATATCTAAAGAAACCTTTTGAATTTATAGTATTTAAACAGTTTGAAGAGTTACATTTTCTGGAAATTATGATCAAAAGTCATTATACTGTGAACGTAAGTGCTAATATACACTAGGCTGTTATATACTACTTAGACTAAATGCCAGTATTTTCTTAAACCACATATGAAGAGGGATCATCTAAAACTAGTACAGAAGTGAAATATATCACAAGTTTGACTACCTACCCATCATGACCATAAATGACAGTTTTTTTCTAATTCTGCACAAAACAGAGCTCATCATTTTGCAGTGGAAGTCAAAACGTCTTCCTGTGATGGTGCAGACTGTCACAATAAAACAACCTACTTTATCTCAGAACCAAGTCCAAATAAGCACTTCGCTTGATTTACAGAACTGTACCTCATACTCAGAAGATGATACTTGTTTGTGTTTTTGTACCTATTTATCTCCTCCAAGGACCTTGTCATTGCTGTTACAAGGGTCATGTTTGCCAAAGATAGCCTCGGAACAATGTCTTGCCATACATCCTTGTAGTATCCCAGGGTATCATAATCTTGCAGGATCCCACGGATCCAACCTTGGTTCTTCCTTTTTCACTGTTTTCACTCACACTCTAAGGATAATATTCCTTGATATTCCAACTTTACATATACTATTAATAAGTTATTAGAAACTAATTCACATGCCTCCTGCATAAGCTCCACAGCAGAAATCTGCTGTTAAGCAATGTACTCCTAGTTCAGTTCCTTAGATGTTAAAAAAGCTGTATCCATACTACTTGGCACAGTTAAATGCCTACCCAAAGTCTTCTAAAAGCTTCATATAAATGCCTATCCACACATAAAAAAAACATGGTCTTGTTGTCAATCTGTTAGGAAGTGTTTTGCATTCTATCCAGCATTTTAAATAACTAGGGTTCCACTTTGATTGGCAAATTCCCAGTCTTGAAGGCCAGTAGGGTGTATGCTTGACAACTGAATTTTTGTCTCACATTTAGCTAAATTAAAGGGCATCATAACTATCATCTACAGCCTCACTCAACTCTTAACACCCCATGCAAGAAGTACCACAATAAAGGCATACTTGCTACAGACTTCAAGAACTACTAAACAAAATCTGCAGATTGCCAGTTAACTGTCTTCAGTTCAACCTCAGAACCACCTTTTACAAAGCAAACATTTTACCAGTCACACTGTCATACAGACTTTTATCGCTTTTGTTATAATCCAAACCACAGTCCCACCTTGGTTCTTCTTCCTAAGTAAACAAACACACAAACAAACAAGCAGACACGCAAATAAATAACAGTCACAAGATACCTGTGGCCTCCCAGTGCCAATTTCTTTATTCTGCTACCCCCACACCAGTCAACACCGAGGTTCACTTTTTCCTGTTGGACATCTAGCTATGGAATTAGTTAAATGGAACATCAGGTTTTTATTCACTTTTCAACAGTACAGGTCTAGTCAAGGCAGCCACCTTAAAGACAGCTTCATATGCAGCTGTCAGAACAAGAAAAAACCTAAACCAAGCATAAAAATGCATTTCTTTAATAACAGGAATTCTGCTTCTAAACTCAAATTATTTTCCAACTGTAATGAGTTATTTTTATTTTAATACTGTAAATAATATATATGATTATGACTGGATGTCTGATCACTACAGCCTTATTATGTGTTTGAGACATGGATGCCAAGAACTTCACCTCAAGAGTGAAGCTCAAGAGGTGAATCTTGGCATCCATGTTGAGAACACATAATAAAGGGTTATGATCTCGGACCAGTCATAATTCTTTGTAGTGCATGGAACTTTATCAGCAACAACTACTTACTAGTTACAGAAGAAAAGAAATGTGCCAAGTGTTTTGGTGGTTTTCAAAACATTAAAGCACTTGGCAAGCGCTGTAAGACAGACAGTGTAACACACTTTAACGAGCGGTGCCAGAAAGACAGCGTAATACATTGTCTCATGTTAAGGAAAGTCATTACTGACACAAGCATCAGGCAAAAAGCTAGCTGTTTTTAATTCTGCTGCTGTTGTTTGCCAGCCAGTACTGAACTGCCTAGTGCAATACCTTATCTTAATAACTGAAGCAGGGGTGCTTTGCAATCGTTAAGATCAGATCTTGAGCTATAGAAACACTTGCCTGGTTTGTCTTTTTCACAATATCAGAGTGTAATCACTGTGCTTCATGCACTGCTTTGTAATATTGTATTACACTGCTGTAGTACATGCACTGAGCTAACTATACTCCAAAATCAAGAAAATATATTCTTGTTATGTCCTTCTCTGATACTAAAGAGGTGCACAACAAGTTTTATTATATACAGCTTAGAGTTGTTATGTTCTAGTCTCATTTTACACAGCAGCCACCACAAAACAGCAACAAGAACTTAAAAAAATCTTCTCAAAGCTGTAAAATACTTCTGTCACATAAAAAGGCAGTCTGAAGTGTTGAATATATTTTATAGCTGTTAGCTGGCAAAATCCTGGTGTCTATCTGACAGATTGTGCGACAGTGCTGAGTATTTTATGGCTTTAAAATATGTAAAACAGTTACTTTGAGCTCCCACACTTTTTTTGTAACTGTACAGGTACTGCATAGATTTGCAATCAGGTTTCTCTGAATATAACCAATTTGTTAGGTGTTCTTAGCATGGGTGTCAATGCACACACCTCAGATTTTAGTTTCCAGCTAAATCTTGACATCTGAGGCGAATATTCATCTTACATCTTCTCTTCACTACTGTTGAGGTGAATTCCTTAAAATCCATGTCTAGAACTCATAATATACAGAGGATTATGATTGGGTCACTGATCATAACCCGCTTATTATATATTATTGTATAAAAAACTTATAACTGAAAATAGGCCACTGAGTCCAGTCAACCCTAAACAAACAAATAAATCAATACACATCGCCTGGAGCTTCATAGTTCTAGCAAAGTTTTCCTTGGTGAACAGATCTGGGGTGAGAAACCAGACAAGCAATGAGCCACAAAACTGACCACCATGATAGTTCAAAGTAAAGCTAAAACAATCTGACCAGATAAAGTTATGAGATCCACAAGTGAAAACATGCCTGGTGACAGTGCCTGCTAGGAACCTTCTAGTAGCTGGATCATCCGCATAGCCTGGCTGGGATCAGACAAAAATGGCTACATGGAGTCATCTTGTGTAAACTAAGGGACATGATCAAGTGCTACTTCTGAGAGACCTTCAGTGGGTGAGGGAATACTCACAAACCTATAACTGACTGATAGTCAGACAGACCTGTTAGGTCATTGGCCTAGCAGATCTGGAAAACTCAAATGTCTGGAAGTTGGTGCAGAGCACTAAAAATTTGACTTTAAAATAAGCTGATTCCTGTGCCAAATGTACAAGGTTTGAATCTTTTCACCTTCATTTCTCTGCTGTGTGACGTTGAGAAATCACTTAACCAGACAACAATGCTTTGGGATAACTGGGAATTTGGGCTAGGCTCCTTAATGGTCTCATGGGCTGCTTGCCTAGTAACAGCCTATGAAATATGAAGGCCTTTTGTAAATTTATGGTGGAGGCTACCATGGAACCCCTATACTGGAGTAGATATCAGCTGAGCTCCAAGTGAGGTCAAGGAATACTAAATCCAATGTATCAAGTTCAACACTAATACAGCAAAAACTAAGTATGGCTGGAAGGTGGTTGATGCCTGTCATGGTGAAGGATAACCATGAGAAAAGCTCTAATATCGCATAGAAGGAGTTCTTTCAAGAAATACTTAAAAAGAACCATCTGCATTCAGCTCAAGGGTACTTGTGTGCTAAGAGCACTACAGTAAAAGAATATGCCAATGAGAAATTTATGGTATGGGAGCTTAAAGAGGTCATAAAGAAGGTTATGAAGAAACACTCAGCGCCTCAAGGAAAAAAAAAAACAAGACCTTGTCTAAGAAATACAAGAAAATTATTACCACTAATCTAGTACTGGAAAGACTGTTGGGAGATGGAAACTGAAAAATATAGGGTTATCACCTGTCCCACTTTGTGAGGGATAGTTCCTCTTTGGGCAGTTGTGTGCTGCAAAAAAAATGTAAAAATGGCAAATTTCCTGGATTTTAGAGCAAAATAATTTCCTATATTTTATGTAATAGCTGCATAAAACAGTTATTCTACATCTGAAATATCTAAATCTTATAAGAAACAGAATAAGCAACTAAAATGCTACAAGAATAAGCTTTTATTTAGGCACAAAAGTGAAGTTCTGTCCTTTGTACTGGCCATGGGTATGTTTTGGCCTGCAAAATCTGATGTTTGTACCACAACTGTCCCACTTTGGGCATGAGAAAGGTGGCAACCCTATGATTCAGGCATCTTATAAGAATGCCCACTAGGTGACTCCTACTAGAGTTGTGGCATTATCAACTGGAAGAAAGCCTAAGGACGGAATTAAGACAGTACACAGGAATTATATATATATATATATATATTATATATATATATATATATATATATTATATATATATATATATATATATATATATATATATATATATATATATATATATATATATATATATATATATATATATATATTATATATATATATATATATATATATATATATTTTTTTTTTTTTTTTTGTCTGTCTAAAAATGTCTGGTTATCCCCTCCAAATGAGATGGAATTTTTAGCTGGGGAAAGGTAAAAGAAATCTACAACATCTGCACCTAGTCTACAGCCAGTGTCAGCCTCTGTGAAGGCTGGCAGAACAGCCAGCTATAATTTTGTAAATAATCCTATGTCATTGTAAATATTGATATGATCCACAGGCTTGTCTTACAAATGTAAGAGAACTATATGCTATGTGTGTGTTAAACTATGTTAAGTGTTGAGCTTCAAAAATGTAACCACAGTGCATTCTGCTAGAGAAGAGCAGAAATGGATATGGACCATATGCCTCTGCAAATGCATGTTTTCATAGTAGAAGTTGGGACATACAGAGTTAACTTTCAAATGCTGAGAAAATAAGTAAAAGGTTTTATGAGTGTGTTTACTACTAAAAGCAGAAAACAGAATTTCTGCAGCTGGAAATTCTTTTTATTGTCTTGAGACAGAGATAATTATAGGTTTCAAGGATAAAAGTATTTAACGGTTTTATAATTTCCAGTTCCAAGCAAGCTTCTAAGAGATAAGTGTCAGCTGCTAAGAGATAAGTATTCCTGACACTGAGGTGCTAACTTTTAGGTTTCTATTGGCCTGGAAACTAAGGCAGAGTTGAGAAGAATGATGTAATCTGAGATGACCCAGCAGAAATGTTTATTATTAATTAAAGAACTATCTCAGAGAGAAAGCCTGTGCATTCTGTATCTTGTTCTGGACCTGTAAACATCTTCTTACCAGCACTTGTCTTTGCTCTGTAAGTAAGACTTAGATCATAGCATTTTTCTTAGAGATAGATATGAATATAGCAAGATTAGTCTAGATGTTTTCTGTATTTATGTGAGACTGTCCTGCAATATTGTTTTAAACTATTTCCTGTGATTCTGAACACTACTGTCACTGTGTTCAGTTAATAACTATTGCCTTCTGCTTTTATTATTTATTATTAAATATATTTAAACCTTTTAATTGTGGCTGGTTTTGTGTAGAGATATCTAAGCTCTGAGAGTACTTGCATATGAATTTGGTGACACTGTATAAGCCACTCTTAAATAGCCTTAGTCTTGGACACACTTACCATTTGGATAATAGTAACATTACACAGTAGAATTAGTCACCCTTTGTAATGGCCTTTAGTAACTGATAAGTAGTGGCTGGTGGCAGGTGGTACTGCCATATAGTGTGGACAGAAGGAGGCACAGCTAGTGAACCTGTGCCAGCCTTACCCAGGAATGTCTGTGTGTTTGTATATAAATCAAATCTTAAAGTGTGTGTGTCAGCTATTTGGGCAGGGACACGAAGCACTGGTTGGACAGAGAGGGTGCTGGAGGTTTTGGCTTCACCACTCGGCTGAGATCTTAACCCTATAGCTCTGCCAGTGGGGAGTCTTACTGGGGATCTGGAGAGAGAGGGAGAAACCAGCCCCAGACTGACTGTAATCTCTGTGTGCTCTTAAGGGAAATGTACTTTACTGTGTGTGAGAATTGAGGTGAGAAGTGCAGGAGCATCATAGCCTCAATGGGAAGGATACAAAGAAGTTGAGAGTTCTGAATGCTTACTTCAAACTGATTAAGGAGGTGTTTCAATTTAAGCTATACAGATGCCTTATATATTTTATTCTGAAAAGGCCCCAGGAAGGAGGAACATTTCAACAATGATCTTTTCTGAAGTAAATATTCTCCTAAATATTATCTTGTTATTTTGTCTTTAAATCTTAACAAGTATAAATATTCAGGAAAAGAACTGAAGGCAGAAACACGGCTCATCAAAAATATATACAGACAGGACCCCCCCCCCCCATGGCAAACAGGGATGAAGCCCCAGCTGAGATACAGTGACACCTACATTTACTTAGTAGTACTGGTGCTGAAGATGCTAGGCAGGAAGGATGGGAGTGAATGCCTAGCACAGGCTCTCCCATCCTGTTGAAGGGAGGCAGCACTGCCTAAGCTGACAAGGACTCAGTTGGCTGAGATGTGCCAGGACTGGTGCATGGAAACTTGACTAAAGCAAACATGATTGCAGCTTTAGTCACAGCTGCATCAGAGAATACCAACCAGGATACTCAGACTGGCCGTGGGGATGTACAACTCTCAGAGAATGGACAGCTCAACCTTTCCACAGAGGACTTAAAATCCATCTGGAGTTAAAGAGACTTGAGCTAAAGGCCAAGCATTTTTAAATAGAGGCAGCAGAGAGACTGAGTCATCTAGAGACTGAGGAAAATGAGAAACTGCTATGCCTGGAAGATGAGGAGAAGGAGAGGCAGAGGCAACATGAAAAGGAGATGCTGACTCTTCACCAGAGTAATGGGGGTAATGGGGAAGGGAGTAACTGAACCCCAGAAGCAACAAAGGTCATTAAATTTCTTCCACAATTTACAGAAGGGGATAATTTTGATAGTTTCATTCATATGTTTGAGAGGGTATGTAAACAGTATGATGTTGACCAAAGGCTCTGGGTATGGTTCCTGACCCCCTTACTCCATGGTAAAGCTGTAACTATTCTGTTCAAACTGTCTGATAATGACTGTCTAAATTATAATGTTGTAAAGAATTGTTTACTACAATTTTTTTAGCTAACACCTGAAACTTATAGGAAAATGTTTTGGGAGCATAGACGCAAGGCAGATGAAAGTGTGTGTGAATATGTTGCTGAACTAAGCACATATTTTCATACATGGGCAAGTGGATGTCAGGTCACCACTTTTGAAGGGCTGGCAAGACTTTTGGTGAGGGAGCAAGCCCTTAGCACTTTGCCTGAGGACATGAAGATCTGGTTAGCTGATAGACAAAGCCTTACTGTAGATGAGTTGGGGAAGAAGAGAAACCTATACCTAGCAAGAAGGGCATCACTGCACAGGAAAGGGACACCCAGTGCTGCTCATGGGTCTAAGGGAACCCATGGTGGGCAGCCCAAACTGCCCCGATGGAAGCTGCCAGTAGCGGGGGAAGCCACAAGTCCAGGTACACGTCCAGGACCTAGGTTTAAATGTTTTAAATGCAACCAGTGGTGCCATGTAGCATACAGATTTCCAAGGATGCAAGGTGGGGAACAAAAGATGGGACAGCCAGTAAGTGGGAATGATAAAATGCCAACAGTAGGTTGTCTTGAGACAACAAGGGTACCAAACTACCACCCTGCAGATGTCCTGATAGGGAAAGATTTTGATAACGCAGTACCATGTGTTCATGCAGTTGCAAGCAGTCAGGTTTAGAGACAAGCATGTGGGTCTGGTAGCCTGGGGAAGACGCAGACAGACCGCACACTTGCAGCCAGGTCTGGTGAGGTGGTTACTTCAGGGAAGGAGCCTGGACAGAGTGACTGCAAGGGCAGAGGTGAGTAGTAGTACCCAGGCTGACAGTGAGGCACCTCTGTCAGAGGATACCAGACTTCCTGTGGAAGGGGAGATGGGAAGGGTTACAAACAGAGAGCTGAGACAGGCTCAGCTCTCAGACCCTACATTACAAGGCCTGAGAGAGGTAGCTAAGTGAGGCACCTGATTCTCAAGGGAAGTGAGAATCTGTATACTGGGACAAAAGGGTTACTTTACAGAGAGTGGACTCCTGAGGGAGGGCTAGAGAGTGAGAGAACATAGCAGTTGCTAGTGCCTAGAGCCTACCATCTGGCACATCTAGCCATAGCCCATGACATTCCCTTTGCATGTCTTATGGGCATAAAATGCACAAATAGACTTATTATGCAGAACGTCTATTGGCCTGGGATTTCCAGAGACGTAACAAGGTACTTCAGGACCTGTGAGCAGTGCCAAAAGGTAGGCAAGGCATGAAACAAGGTGAAATCTCCTTTGATGGCTTTGCCTGTGATTGTGGAGCCATTTCAGAGGGTAGCTATATGTATTGTGGGACCTCTGAGTACCCCAAGTTCCACAGGGAAAAAGTATATTCTAGTGGTAGTAGATTATGCTATGAGATAAAATGAGGCAGTGGATCAGTCCTCCATTGAGGCAGAAAAGGTGGCAAATGCTTTGTTACAGATTTTCAGCTGGGTAGGTTTCCCAAAAGAAGTACTGACTGACAGAGGTGCCAATTTCATGTAAGACCTGCTGGCTTGTCTGTGGAAGTACTGTGGGGTGAAGCACCATCCCCAGACTAATGGTCTTATTGAAAGGTTAAACTCTACACTCAAGACCATGCTACTGGCATTTGCTGACCAGTTTAAGAGGGACTGGGACAAATATTTGCTCCATCTGTTGTTTGCTTACAGAGAAGTTCCCCAGGAATCCACAGTTGTTTCACCCTTTGAGTTGCTATATGGGCATAGGTTGAGGGGACCTCTAGATTTACTCTGAGATGAGTGGGAGGGTGACTGTAATTTCCACAAGGAGTCTGTTGTGGCATATGTCCTAAACCTCAGGACAAGGCTCAGGGAACTCATGGGTTTGGCCCAAGAGAACTTGGCAGAAGCCCAACAGCAGAAAAATGTCTGGTATGACAGGAATGTTCAAGCTACAGAATATACTGTAGGGCAGCAGGTAAAGGGTCTCATTCCTATCACACCAACAAGCTGCAGGCAGCTTGGGAAGGACTCTACAAGGTGGTAAGGAAAGTCAGTGATGTTAACTACATGGCAGAATTGCTAGGCAGGAGGCAGGGACACAAATTGTACCATGTTAGCATGATGAAACCTTATCATAATAGGGAGGCCCTTGTGCTGAGTATTTGCAGTGGATTGTAGGAGGAGTCTGAGGGAGATCTGGTGACTGATATTCTCAGTGAGGCTCAGACTGACACCTCAGTGGAAGGGGTAGCAATGTCCCAGCAGCTACCTCCTACCCAGGTTCAAGAAATCCGAGCAGTGTTACAGGAATTTGGGGACATGTTCACTGGGAAACTAGGTTACCACCCACCTGGTGCAGCACTATGTGGATACAGGACCCTAAAGACATATTAAGCCGGCCCCTTATAGGGTGCCTGAGAGAGTCAGAGTCTGAGGGAGGAGAAACAGGAAATGTTGGAACTAGGGGTAATTCAGGAGTCCAGCAGTCCCTGGGCCTCACCAGTAGTGCTGATACCAAAGAAGGATGGCAGTACCAGGTTCTGTATGGACTACAGGAAATTAAATAGTCACACAAAGTCAGATGTTTACCCCATGCCTAGGACAGATGAAGCCCTAGAGCAGCTGGGTGGGGCTAAGTATCTTACCAAGGTTTACTGGCAGGTGTCCTTGACTCCCAGTGCTAGAGAGAAGTCAGCCTTTGTGACTCCTTTCGACATATGAGTTCACAAACATGCCCTTTGGGATGGAAAATGGCCCCAGCGACTTTCTAGAGGCTGGTAGATCATATCCAACAGAAGCAGGAGATTTTGCCCTTGCGTACCTAGATGACATTGCCATCAACAGACATTCTTGGCAAAAGTACCTTCAGCATGTCAGGGAGGTGCTGGGCAGACTACAGAGGACAGGGCTGACCATTAAGCCCAGCAAATGTCAGGTGGATATGGCAGAGGTCTCCTACCTGGGAGTGGGGAGTGTTAAGATTAGGCCAGAACCTGCCAAAGTAGAAGCCATTCAGGCATGGCCTGCACCTGTTGCCAAAAAGCAGGTTAGGGCATTTTTAGGGACAGCAGGGTACTACACAACATTTGTCCTTAGTTATAGTACCATAGCTGCTCCCCTCACAGACCTGACAAGGAAAAACAGGCCCAGATAAGGTAGAGTGTAAACAGACATTCCAGAAGCTTAAAAGAGCTTTGGGAGGACCCCCTGTGTTAGCCAGTCCATATTACAGCAAATAATTTGTTGTGCAGGTGGATGCTTCAAGCCATGGGGTGGGGCTGTACTTATCCAGATTTCTTCAGAGGGAGAAGAACACCCAGTGGTTTATCTCACTTGTAGGATCCAACCCAGGGAGGAATGCTATGCAGCTGTAGAAAAGGAATGTCTAGCTACAGTGTGGGCACTGCAGAAACTTCAGCCTTATCTGTATGGAAGAAAATTCACTGTAGTTACAGATCACAGTCCCCTAACATGGTTACATCCAGCCAGCCAGAAAAATGCCAAGTTGCTAAGGTGGAGCCTAGGGTTGCAAGCATATGATATGACAGTGCAGCACCGCAGTGGGGTTAGCAATGCTAACGCAGATGGGCTCTCAAGACAGGGAATGGGGTAAGGTATTCCAAGATAGGCTCAATCCTCTCAAGCAATGTTTCTCAATGGTCCCTTGAAAAACTAGATTGAGTTTTCAAGGGGGGGGGGGGTTGTGAAGGCTGCTAGTCCAGCCAGCTAGAAGTTTGTAAATAATCCTATGTTATTGTAAATATTAATATGATCCACAGGCTTGTCTTACAAATGTAAGAGAACTATATGTTATGTGTGTGTTAAACTATGTTAAGTGCTGAGCTTCAAAAATGTAACCAACGTGCACTCTGCTGGAGAAGAGCAGAAATGTATATGGACTATATACCTGTGCAAATGTATGCTTCCATAGTAGAAGTTGGGACATACAGAGTTAACTTGCAAACTCTGAGAAAATAAGTAAAAGGTTTTATGAGTGTGTTTACCACAACTAGAAGACAGAATGTCTGCAACTGGAAATTCTTTCTATTGTCTTGAGAAAGGGATAATTATAGGTTTCACGGATAAAAGTATTTAACAGTTTTATGGTTTCCAGTTCCAGGCAAGCTTCTAAGAGATAAGTATCAGCTTCTAAGAGCTAAGTATTCTTGACACCGAGATGCTAACTTTTAGGTTTCTGTTAGCCTGGATACTAAGGCAGAGATGACAAGAATGATGTAATCTGAGATGACCCAGCAGAAATGTTTATTATTAATTTAAGAACTATCTCAGAGAGAAAGTCTGTGCAATTTGTATCTTGTTCTGGACCTGTAAATATCCTCTCACTTTGTAAGAAAGACTTAGATCATAGTATTTCTCTTAGAGATAGATAGGAATATAGTAAAATTAGTCAGATGTTTTCTGTATTTATGTGAGACTGTCCTGCAATATTGCTTTAACATATTTCCTGTGATTCTGAACTCTATTGTCACTGTATTGAATTAATGAGTACTGTCTTGTGCTTTTATTATTTAGTATTACATATATGTAAACATTTTAATCGTGGCTGGTTTTGCATAGAGACATTTAAGATCTTAGTGTACTTGCATATGTATTTGGTGACACTGTACAGGCCACTCCTAAACAGCCTTAGTCTTGGACACACTTACCATTTGGATAATAGTAACATTACACAGTAGAATTCGTCTCCCTTTCTAAGGGCCTTTGGTAGCTGATAAGTAGTGGCTGGTGGCATTTGATATTACCGTATAGTCTGGGCAGAGGGAGGCATAGCTAGTGAACCTGTGCCAGCCTTCCCCAGGAGTGTCTGTGTGTTTGTATATAAATCAAATCTCAAAGTGTATGTGTCAGCTACTTGAGCAGGGACACGAAGCACTGGTTGAACAAAGAGGGTGCTGGAGGTTTTGGCTTCACCACTCGGCTGAGATCTTAACCCTATAGCTGTGGGGAGTCTTATTGGGGATCTGAAGAAAGAGGGAAAAAACAGCCCCAGACTGACTGTGATCTCTGTATGCTCTTAAGGGAACGTGTACTTTACTGTGTGTGTACTTGCTATCCTCCCAATGTGCAAGTCCCTCACTGGTGATAGTGGTGAGGATTGAGGCTCCTTGATTACTGGGGCAGTGCAGGGGCATCATAGCCTCAATGGAAAAGATGCAAAGAAGGTGAGAGTTCTAAATGCTTACTCCAAACTTATTAAGGAGGTGCTTCAATTTAAGCTATATAGATGCTTTATATGTTTTATTCTGAAAAGGCCCCAGGAAGAAAGGACATTTTAAGAATGATCTTTTCTGAAATAAATGTTCTCCTGATAATTATCTTGTTATTTTGTCTTTAAATCTTAATAAGTCTAGATATTCAGGAAAAGAACTGAAGGCAGAAACATGGCTCATCAAAAATATATACACCAAGGACAATCCCCTCCCCCCATGGTGAACATCCTGATGAAGGGAGGCAGCACTGGCCCACTGTATTGTGATATTTATAAAGGATCACCTGCAGTAATGGGCTTAGCAATTTTGACAGAGCAAAGCAGAACTTTGCTTTTCAGGGATGTAATTCACAGTACTGTGTGTGATCATCCTGGGCCAGCTATTTTGACTCCTGCAATGTCACCAGGGGGTCTAAGTTATGGTTGACCAACTAATTAGCTTCCTCCCTACTACTCATCTCTTATTTCTAATGGAGCTACTGGGTTGGTGAGCTCAGCAGTGGAGAATGAATCACTAGAATGCACTCTTGTCCTGACAGGAAGATAGACCAAGTCTTCACTGAAATGGAAGAGTACCGTTGAGCTCCGTGGGCAGAGAAAGAATGGGTCAACAGATTTTCACCCTGCCAATGGGTGTGGTGCACCTTGAGACAGAGGGATAAAAGTATAGTTGTGTAAAATATTACCATAATGGTAGATGTCCTTGCCTTCACTGCTGCAGTATTCATCACATTTGAGATTTCCTGCTGTGGAAGCCCATCATCCTGCCAGTATATCAAAGACTTCCTGTTGCATTTAAAGGTACGCCTGAACGTCACTCAAACGCTCCTTGCATACCATAGGGCATACAGGTGACATTCTGGATTACCATAAACAGAACTGATTCCCCCAGTAGGAACACCAGCCCAAGGAACCCAAGAGGTAACTTGTACATCCAGGAAGGAAAGGACCAGCTGGAAGGAGGGAGGTAGCAAATACTGCAGCAGTGAAGGCAAGGACATCAACCGTATGGTAAGATTTTACACAACTGTACTTTGTCCGTACATTCACTGCTGCAGTATTTGTAACATTTGGGAGAGTGCCAAAGCTCAAGAGGAAGCTTGGGAGGGGGAAGGGGAAGAAGAAGTGTCTCCTGAGAAGCCGTGAAGAATGGCACTAGCAAAAGTGCCCCTAGCTCTAGAGATACCATCCAACTTGTAGTGTTCAGTAAAGGTATGCACAGAAGACCAGGAAGCTGCTTCAAGAAAAGAATTAGAATCTAAACCCTTGAAAAAAGAAACAGAAGAAGCCACCGCTCTTGTAGAATGAGCCTTGACTGAAGAAGGAGGCTCTTGCTAATGAAAGGTGTAACAAAAGGAAATAGCTTTAGAAATCTAAGAAGAAATAGTTTGCTTGGATACAGCTAGACCTAAAGATCTAGGATGAAAAGAAACAGACATCTGTTCAGATTTAAGAATAGCCTTAGTCTGAGCCAAATAAATTCTGAGTTGCCTATGCACATCCAAAGTATACGGCACCCTCTCACTATCAGACTGTGGAGAAGGGAAAAAAGTAGGCAGATTAATAGACTGATTAAGGGAGATCTCATTAACCACATTAGGCATAAAGGAGAGATTAGTGTGTAAGGACACCCTGTCCTCATGAAAAATCTAAAAAGGAGGACAAGCCATAAGGGCCTGCAACTCAGACATCCATCTGCCAGAAGTACAAGCTAACAACAGAACAGTCTTCCAAGAACAATGTTTCAAAGAAGCCACAACAGCAGGTTCAAAAGGAGCCTGAGTCAACTTCTCCAAAACAAAATTAAGATCCCAGAGAGGTGGAACAGGCGTCCTGAGAGATCTAATATTAAGGACGCCTTTGAGAAATTGTTTAACCTCGCATCTAGAAGTTAAAGGAGGAGACAAAAGCAGACAAGCAGAGATGGCTGATAAGTGGACCTTAACAGAAGAATAGGCCAAACCAGCATTGAGCAACTCATACAAATTAGAGAGAACCAAAGGAACATCCACAGTAAGTGGCTTTAGATTATGAAACATACACCAAATAGAAAACCTCTTCCATTTGGATAAGTAGGATTTCATAATAGTAGGTTTCCTGGCCTGTAGGACTTGAAGCACGTCCTCAGAAAAAAGGTGTCTATGAGGGATCAAAACCCTATCTCCCACAATGTCAGTTGAAGCGTGGACAGGTGGGGATGGATGACAGATCCCTTGTTTTGTGTGATTAGCTCCACCCTGTGAGGTAACTTGTGATTACTGCCCCTGGCTAGATGCAGAAGTAGAGGGGACCAGTGCTGTTGCAGACAAAAGGGAGTCACGAGCAAGATTTTGGGAGCATCCTGTTGAATCTTGAACAGGACTTTTGGAATGAGAGGAAGGGGAGGGAATGCATAAAGAAACATCCCCTACCAAGAGAAAGAGAGTGCATACACATTCCATACCAGGGGACCTGGGACTCTGACACAAAACAGAGGAAGTTGTCTGTTCAGAGGGGAGGCAAAAGGATCCACTTGAGGAGTATCCCACTAGTGAATAATGTTCAGAAATGCATACCTGTGAAGCATTCATTCGTGAGACTGAGTTAAAACGTGCTCAGATTGCCTACCATAATGCTCTGACTAAAAGGGATATAAATCTCCTGAAGAGTCACTTAATACCTGACAGCAAGATCCCATACCAGAAATGCCAACTGGAAAAGAAGGTAAGACCTTGTTCCTCCGTTTATTGATATACTACATCACTGTGCTATTGTCTGTGGAAACCCTGAAAGGCCCTGTAGAGAAAACAGGATAAAAGGCCTAAAGGGCCAGCAGAAGAGCTCTCATCTCTTTGATGTTGATGTGCTCCCTCTGCTGGCGAGGAGACTACACCCTCTGTATTTTTAGGGAGCCAAAAGTCACCCCCCCAACCCATGTCTGAAGAGTCTCTGAACAGTTCCTGAGAGGGAAGAGTGGATGAAAAGGGATCCGTGGGTTCAGAGACAGCTGCCGAATCCGGCAGTGAAGTTACTGTCTAAGACATGGAAGAAGAGGAACTACAAAGTCTAGAAGAAGTGCATGTTGATGCCACACTGACTTCAGAAACCACTGAAACTTTCTCATGTGAACTTTGGCTAGAGGGAGCATCAGAATGGTGGATGCCATGAAACCCAGAGCTCTCAGAAATTCCCTGGCGGTAATGGAAGCCAGAGGAAGAATAGTGTGAAAGAAAGAAATGAGAGATAAGGCCTTCACAGGGGACAGGGATGCTATCACAGGCATCGACTGAATTCTGCAACCCAGAAAAACATGATCCTGAGAAAGAGTCAGAAAAGACTTTGTAAAATTTATTGTGAACCCCAGGCACTGAAGAAGGGAAATGGCAAAATGAAGATTTTACAAAAGAGTCTCTGGAGAGGACACCTGAATCAACAGATCGTCTAAGTAAGGAAATATTTGGATCCCTTGAAGTCTGCGAAAAGCAAGTCATTTGATGAACACCCTTCTGGGAGTAGAAAGGCCAATGGGTAAAGCAGGAAACTAAACATGCCAGGAAGAAACAGAGAAATGTGAAAACTTCCTGAAAAGAGGATGGATTGGAATATGGAGATAAGCATTCTTGAGATCCAGAGACACCATATAAGCCTGAGGGAGCAGTAGACGAAACAGAATCTGAAGAGACAACATCCAAAAGGAAGGCATTTTTAATAAAGTAAAACATTAAAACAACTCAAATGCTTCTAACATGGATGCAAAAAAAAAACCGATAAAATACAAACCACTGTAGTAGTGAAACAAAATGGACACCAAGTAAGGAAAAAATAATAATTTTAATACCAACAAGATTAAGCGGTTTTGACCTTACAAAGAGGCCTTCCTCAGAATAAATTGCTACACAAATAATTTTCTTATATATCCAACTAATTGGTCAACTAATAAACTGTAAAACCTAATTAACCTAAAATAACATTCTTAAAGGTGTCAGGACTCATAAAACTCTACATGAATAAACATATACTATAAATGACCAACTCCTTTATAAAAAACAGTTATAGTGTAACCCATAAAAGTGAGATGAAGTTTAAGAAAAACTTTTTACCTACACTTATCATAATAAAGTTTTCTGTGTAACACCACTTTATAATTCACATTACTGTTCAAAACATTGCTATCCACATTTTATAGCTGATAACTGAACCCAGTTTGGAACACCAGCATCTTTTTTAACTTCCAAACCTAAAAAAGCAAATGTTGGAACTACTCCAAATGTGTAAAAACTTTAAAAAAGTTGTACTATTGTTAATTTCTTCAAGAAACCTGTTAAGGTCAGCTGTTCCCCTTTCCATACAAAAAACAAACCATTAATAAAGTGGTAGTATAAAAATACTTTGTCTCTACCTTCTAATTTTGAAAACATACAAATTTCCCAAAATGCCATAACCACATTGGCATAATTGGGAGCCATCCTCGCTCCCATAGCTACCCCTCTTTTTTGAAGAAAATATTTGCCCTCAAAACAAAAACAGTTATTGGTTAGAACTTGTTCAATACATTCAATCAAAAACCTACACTCACCACTTTAAATTCTTTACTTCTAATCAACATGTGACCCACCTACTCCACCCCACATCATGTGGGATAGAAGTGTATATGGATTTAACATCAACTGTAACTAATAAGTCATCATGACCCACTTCGTTATCCCTAATCTTGATTAAAAAAAAATCATAAGAACATTTATATGCCATTAAAGTTAAAAATTTCGACAATGCACTGGCAAAGCATGCATCTACATGTGACAACTACAAGAAATGTTATTTTACTGTTACAGATCACGTGCCATGTAAATTTAAAGGGGACTGAGAGAGGGAATTGGATTTTAGGGAATTCAAGTGGCAATTGTTAAACACACCTGGCTTGAACAGTAATGTGAATTATAAAGTGGTGTTACACAGAAAACTTTATAAGTGTAAGTAAAAGGTTTTTCTTAAAATTCATCTCAATTTTATGACTTACAATTTAATGTTTTTTTTTTTTTTATAAAAAGAGATGTTTTTTACAGTATATGTTTATTCATGTAGAGTTTTATGAGCATTGACACCTTTAAGAATGCTATATTAGGTTAATTAGGTTTTACAGTTTATTGGTTGACCTATTAGTGGAGTTAGATATATAACAAAATTATTTGTGTAGCAATTTATTCTGAGGAAAACCTCTTTGTAAGGTTGAAAGTGCTTAATCTTGTTGGTATTAAAATTGTTTTTTGTTCTTTACATGGTGTCTGTTTTGTTTCACTACTACAGTACTTTTAAAAAAGTGTTTAGATGAGAGAGGTCTAGAATAAGTCTTCAAGCGCCTACTTTTCTTGGCACTGGAAACGGCCTGGAGTAGAACCCTTTCCCCCTTTGGGACACAGGCACCTTTTGAATAGTACCCTGAGTCATAAGAGTTTGAAGAACCTCTGGGAAAAAAGGGAAGCTGTTCCTGAGGAGACTGAGGAATGCCCATAAAAGAAGGGTGGGATTTCTACATCATGAAGTACCCCTGACGAATGATCAACAGAACCCAAGAATCTTGAGTTATCTGAAGCTAAGCAGGAAGAGAAAAAGAAAGGCAAAGAGAAAGGTGAATGTGGCTGGGAAAAGACTGATAGTCATACAGCACCTGGTTTGTCTGGAAAGGAAGGCTTTGGAAACCCTGAAAACAGAGTAGCCTTAGCAGGAGGAGCCTGTTTGCCTCTCTTCTTGCCTTTAGTAGAAAGGTGGGAATGTCTACGAACAAAGGCAGTGTGGCCTCAGTGGTGCAGTGGTTAGTGTTGTTGCCTCACAGCAAGAGGTTCTCCGGTTTGATTCTCGGCTGGGATGCTTTTTGTGCAGAGTCTGTATGCCCTTCCTGTGGTCATGTGGGCTTCCTCTGAGTGCTCCAGTTTCCTCCCACATTCCAAAGACATGCAGTAGACTAGGACTAGGCACTCTAAATTGGCCATAGGTGTTTGTGCGAATGAGTGGTACGAATAAACTACAGTGACAGGGTTAGCCACCTGGCAGTGTAAAACTTGGCTCGAGATGATTGTCACTCCATAAGTGACACTCCAATCCCATGTAAGAAAAAATGGGAAAAGGGGTTGAGGATGGATGGATGGATGGTCTATGAAAAAGGACAGGCTTAGTGGGATAGTTCCTCTGAAACTTAGGCAGAGGAGAAACAAAAACATGTTTAAGCTCCTGTAATGGCTTACCATTATCCTGAAGGGACTTAAACAAACCAGCACCAGCTTAACCAAACAAAAATTTAGAATTCAGGGGAGCATCCATCAACTTAGCTTTAATATCATCAAATAGAGGCTGGAGCCTAAGACAAGAATATCTCTTCATAACAGAACCAAAAACAGCTGCCCTAGAAGAGGCATCTTCTGCATCATAACTACATTTAATACAATGATGAATGACTTGAGAGGAAGCCCCTAGCAAGGAAAGAACAGAAGTTTTACCCTCAGACTCAGGAAAATCAGAAATAAGTTGACAGGCTTCAGAAAGATGAGCCAACACATACCTAGGCATATGGGTCTGATAATTAATACCCCAAACACCTGGGGTAGCTGAAATGTAAACCTTCTTACCCAGCCATTCCACAGTTCTGCTATCTTTGTCAGAAGGCAATAACTTGGGTGAAGGAAGCAATTGAGACAGCTTATCAGAAGCTACAGAGACCACAGAAGGGTCAGTAGCATGACATTTATACAAAAAGAAACAATCCTCAGGCACCCTATAAAATCTATCAGGCTTCTTGAGAGCAGGGTGTGAAGAATCAGGACCATGAGAGGCATTGAAAAAAACATCCAGCAAAGCAGCCACAACAGAAGGAATAGCCACAGGTTTAGCAGACACCAACTGTAGAAACTCATAGTATCTATTTTGGATATCAGGGACCTCAGCAGAATCCCACTTAAAAAAAATCCATCATCCTAGAGAGTGTATCCCCAAAGGAAATTTCCTCAAAAAGAGCATCAGGACTAATAGATTCCTTCTCCTCCTCTGACCCATAGTCCAAAGGAGAAAGTATTTGAGTAGAATAAATCAGGGAGTCGTCATCAGAATCCAACTCAGTCTCAAAAGGATCCTGTTCTCTAGGGCTTTTAAGGGGAGCAGAGGACCAAGGAGGAGCAGGAACTGAAACCCCGTGAGAAGGCTTTAAAGACATTAAAGCAGAAAATAACCCCAGAGTGAAAGCCTGACATTCACTTTGAGGATCCCTAGGAGCAGAAGAAACATGTTTAAGTTTTTGTTTCTTTTTTTAAGGGACAGTTCCCTCTAAAAAACTGAGAAGACTCAGACCAGGACGTCAGTTGAGAACCGTAGCAGGAACTTTTCCCGAACTAGAATCTGAAGAACTCCCCTAAGCCCCTCAGAAAAAATCAACCAAGGTTCCCCCTGAACTTCCAAGACAGATGCCTGCAAAACCTCATTAGACGTGCTGCCAGTCGGAACCTCATCGGCCTCCAACACGGTCACTGTAAAGGAATCCGACAACACAGCCTGGTGAGCCTCTGGGTTTGTAACAACCTCAGAGAGACACCTGGCAGAGGCTGGACAGGGGAAGATTCTGGTCGCACCTTTTTCACCTTCTTCTTCCCTAACGGCTGACCCAAGAGGTGGGAGATTCCATCCACTGTATCTTAGCAAGAAGCTTAAGACGTTGGTTCTCAAGATACAAGGAAAGGGAAGAAAGCCTACTGTGAAGGGTTTTCGGAACAAACACCTGGCAAACAAACAAGATGTATGGTCATGAGATACTCCTAGAAAAAAAGACACTTACCATGGCAGTCATTAGGGAATCTGTCTGCCACACTGGCATTTACCCATCCTGGATGGCATTAACCCCAAGAAGCACAAAACAAGAGAAAAACAAAACAATACCCAATGGGGCACTTATCTGCAAAGCAAACAGGGACGAGTAATCACTGGAGAATGAAAATGCGTTCCACTGGCAAAACGGACGCAGGTAAACAGACCGAAGATAAAAAAACGCATTCAGACTGGGGGCAAAGAGGTTCTGTTGATGGTAAGCCTGAATGTCACCTTTATGCCATACAGTAAGCAAGGTGCATATGACTGATATTTAGGCATACCTTTAAATGCAACAGGAAGTCTTTGGTATACTAGCCAGATGATGGACTTCCATGGCAGGGAATCCCGAATGTTAAGAATACTACAGCAGTGAATGTAAGGACATCTGCTGATTTCCCCCCTCCCCATGGACTCAGCTTCCATCCCTCAGGAGAAGGAATCAATGAGTCAGCTGGGTAAAAGGCAGAGGAAACACTGGGTTAGTTAAGTGACGAGGATGGGAAGAATATATACATGCAGGTATTTTACAAAATATTTAATATTTATCTATATACATACATACGTATATATATATATATATATATATATATATATATATATATATATATATATATATATATATATATATATATATAGACACACATACACATATGGATACACACACACACACGCACACACACACACACACACACACACACACACACACACACATACATATATATCTGTAACATGCATATAAGAACACACACACACACGCACACACACGTGTATATATGGATTCCTATTACAAGAACGAAAGTTCACTACTTCGAACTTATAATAGGAAGCCTCACTTCTGCGAAAGTTCACTTTAACGAAAGTGAACTTCTGCGTAAGTGCACTTCACTGAAAACACCGCAGCACAGTGAAGGACATAAAAAACAAGCTATGTCCTCCACTATGGTGCAATAGTCATAGACCTTAGGGTTAGGGCACGGGTTAGGGTAAGGGGATAGTTAGTAAAGCTATCCCCTTACCCTAACCCATGCCCTAACCCTAAGGTCCGTGACTACTGCACCATAGTGGAGGACATTGCTATGTCCTTCACTGCGTTGCAGTCATCACAGTCCTTAGGGTTAGGGCACTATGACCTGTGCCCTAACCCTAAGGTCCGTGAGTACTGCACGGAAGCTCAGTACAACACCCGTTCGTTGTACTGAACTTCGCGTAAGTGCACTTTTGATTAAGTGCACTTTCGCTGAAGTGAGCATTCCATGCACTATTTTGAATTAGTGAAAATTCGATCTAGTGTATGGAACCCGTATATATATATATATATATATATATATATATATATATATATATATAAAATCATATATACGTAATACACATATCTATACAGACACACACACACACACACACACACACACACACACAAAATGTGCCATAGTGGCTATTTCACTTTACAAGTGCTATAAATAAAATGCTATATATTACAGTACACTTCCTGATAATATGTATAATCAGTTTATTACAGTAATGAAAAACCTGCAATAGCACAGTCTAATATGAATCACCAGGATTAATGTTGTCAAAAGAAGGGCTAGAAGTCCACAATGTCTCTGATGTTTGCCTATCACAGAGGGTTTCTAAAAAGCTAAATATGGTAATTGTTGGTAGACTCTGAACACAAGATGGTGCAGAAGTACTGGAAGAATCACTGAAAACACTCTGAATTTACTCACGTACTACTAGAAATTCATTTGTGAATGTACTCAGGGGCTGCAAGTTGGTGTTTCAGTTTAGGTGAAGCAAAATCTTGACTACCAGGATTGTTGCATTCTACTTGTAAATTTAAAAAATGGATTGAAGTTAAACTAATCTTGGTCACTTATGGTTCAAGCAAAAGTATGTTTGTTTTTATATTAAGTTAAAAAAGAATTTCAATTGGACTTTTCATAGTAAATAAATTGTACTTAAATGAAAAGAACTGACTGTAGAGCATTTCAATTGCAACAGTGGTGGGGAATGTGGACATATGTTTCATAGGTGTAAACTAGGCTAGCAACCACTGGGATCCTTATAATCCTAGCCATGCAACCCAAATGTGACCCACAAATTTGATTATATATATGGGGTGATTTACTGACTGCCTCTGTCCATTACAGATGTAGGCGCCAGACCAGGGGTGAATTTCCAATTAACTATATGTTGGCCCAAATTGGGCTGAAATAAGGATAGAGAGCAACTCTGCTTCACATGGATGGGGAGCCTGTTCCAGAGAATGGGAATTCTCTGACATGCATCTCTTGTCTCTTCAACATGTCATATTTATGTCGCAAGCAAAATTTAGGTCTTTTAATCTAGTAGTTCTGATGTTGTTTGTGATGTGGATTATAGGTTCATAGGTTGGTACTAGGTTATCAGCCCTAGGGCATATACAAGCCTAGCCATAACAATTCCCTGGCTATTTCTTCCCACACTATTTACTTCCCTGGATCCCTGTCTAGCAGGGCGACTGACGTGATCCCCGGGGTGTATTTCCTTTCTCCCATCCAATCGTCAAGGTTCCTTTTGAAGAGGGCCAAAGAGGCACTCTGCTTGACATGTATGGACAATCTATTCCAGAGTCTGGGGAGTCTCTGGGTCAAGAACCTATCCCTCCAGCATGTTTTGTTTATTGTGATGACAAGGTTTAGATCCCTGGTGCGTGTGGCTCTGAGGGATTGGGATTTCTTTAAGTGTAGCATGTCCAACATCTCTGGGTTTGACATGGCCTTGTATGTTAAGCAGAGATCGCCTCTGAGTAGACGATATGCGACAGAGTATAGCTGGAGTTTTTTAATGCGGTCAGCGTAGGGCATCTGCTTTAGGCCTGTGATTCTTTTAGTGAGGTATTTCTGCGGCCTTTCCAGTTGTTGCAGATGTCTTGAGAGGTACATACCAAACGGGGCGTTGTATTCTATAATGGGTCTAATGAGGGATGAGTACAGTGGGACAATGAGCTCCTTTTTTCTGGATGAAAAGCCCTTAGTGATGAGGTGTGCCACACAGAAGGATTTCCTGACTGTTGTGACAATGTGGTTATCGAAGGTGAGACCACTGCCCACCTGTGTCCCTAAGTCTCTTATCACACTTTTGGTGTTTAGTGTACTGCCACCTATATGGTAATTCATGGGTACATGTTTTTTCCCAAAGGGAATAACTTTACATTTCTTGGCATTGAGCTTGAGCCCATGGCTCTGGCACCAAGCATCTGTTTCTGTAAGGGCCTTTTGTAGAGTATCCACATCATCTGGGGATTCAATAATGGCTCCCAGTTTGCAGTCATCTGCGAACTTTGTTAGCCAGAGTCCCTTAGTGTTGGCCTGTACTTCAGAGAAGTAGATGCCAAACAAAAGCGGTCCCAGGACTGAACCCTGAGGTGCTCCACTTGTCACTTGTCTGGAGCTGGATTTGGAGTTGGCTACTTTTACAATGTGGGTTCTATCAGTAAGCCAGTTAGCAACCCATTGGGTGACATAGGGATTAATGCCCAGCTTAGTAAATTTATCTATGATTCCAGAGTGGGGGATGGTGTCAAAGGCCTTGGCAAGGTCTAGATAGGCAGTATGGACCACCTTACCCTTTTCCATGGCTCTAGAGACTGATTCAAAGAAGTCAATCAGGTTCAGGAGACAAGATCCTTTCATGAACCCAAACTGGGTGGAGTCCAGTGTTTGAAGGTTGCCAATGTCTTTGTTTATAAGTTCCATGATAATACGCTCCATGGCCTTGCAGATAAGGCTCGTCAGACTGATGGGACAGTAGTTTCTGGGATCCAAGGTGGATCCCCCCTTGTGGAGTGGTATAACTGTAGCTCTGCGCCACTCAGTGGGCACGAAGCCTGAGGTGAGGCTATGATTAAACATGACACTTAGGTGAAATGCCAGTTCATATTGTAGTTCATGTAGTACACAGCCCGGATGTCATCTGGTCCCATGGATGCTGTATTCTTAGCTTTGGAGAGTGCATTTTTTACCTGTGTGGCCGTTATTACTGGAATTTGGTAATCTTCTGGTATTGAGATGGACCATTTAGGGGGTGAGAGGGGGGTGAAGTTGGCACTGAATCGATCTGCCAGGATATTGGCAATATCCTTGGGATCAGTATATTTAATGCCATTCTGTTTTAGCTCAGAGCAGATCTAAGCATTGCCATTTAGATTCTTGACATAGTTATAAAATGCCTTGTGGTTGTCTTTGGAATCTTTGGCAATTTTATTTTCATAACTAGCTTTGGAGGATTTTATGTGGGATCTCAGTTTCTTACTGAGGCTGGTAAGGGAGTTTTTTGCATCCTGGGATTTTCCTCTTTTCTGCAACAGTTTCTTCCTTTTGTTGTAAAGCTTTCTTATGGCAGGGGACCACCAGATTGGCTTCCTTTTTTTGGATGAGAGCATCTTGGTTCTATTTGGGATGGCACAATTCATGCATGAGTGGATGTGCTCGTATAGTGCCTTAGTGTAGGATTCAGCAGTTGAACTTTCAGTTCCCGTCTGCATGGGTGTCATGAAGTTTGTCCCTTCTGACTTGAGTAGCATGAAGTTGGCTTTGGAGAAGTTTTTTATGGAGGGTTCCTTACTGGGGGGTGGGGGTAGGATGTGGATGTTAAGGGTGATTAGCTTATGGTCAGACCTGACTAACGAGGGGGTGACCATAGGTGTGGAGCATCGATTTCCCGTGTTGGTACTGACCAGGTCTAGGATATTGCAGCCCCTGGTGGGACTATGGATTAGTTGATCCAGGGCGTTGGAATTTATGATTTCCAAGAACCGCTGGGGAAAGGTGTTGGTACACGAGTAGTTTTCCCAGTTAATGGCAGGGTAGTTAAAATCACCCAGTATTAGGGTGTTTGGTTCTATCTTAATATTTTCCAGTATGTTTAGAAAGGTGTAGTGAGAATATTGGGGTATGGTGGGTGATCTATAGCAAGCTACAATTTGGATTGCAGTCTTACCTAGTGTTAGTTGCACCTGTAGAATTTCAGATGCATTGTGTTGGGTAACTAGCCTGGTGGTGTGAATATCCTTGGTGAATATTGACACTCCTCCACCTTTAGTGTTTCGGTCCTGGTTTGGAGGCCGAAAAGTGTTGTAAGAGTTGTAGCCTGTATTGCAGGGGTGCTCTCTGGAGCCTTGAACCAGGTCTCAGTTACTGCACAGATATCGATGTTCTCCATTTTTAGGAGTGCCTCGAGAGAGTACATTTTGAGGTTTAGACTTCTAGCATTGAGTAACATTACCTTCAGATTTTGCATGCTTGTACCTGTTACAGTGGTAGTTTTGTCCTTTGAACTTTGCCTAAAAAGGCACTACAGGGGTGGCAAGAGCCTTAGCCAGTAACCTGAATCCCAGGGGCGACAGGTGCAGACCATCTCTAGCAAAGCAGCGTGGTCTGTCGATCATGTCATCCCAGGCAGACAGATACTGGATCCCCTTTGAATAACACCAGAAGCTTAGTCAATTGTTGAAGTCAATCATTTTGTCCTTATATTGTGGTATCATTCTGGGCGAAGGCAAGATGCTACTCAGGGCTAGGGTCATACCTGCCTGGGCCACGTGATCCGAGAGCTCTTCCATGTCTCTTTTCATGTAGTCCAGGGAGGTACGTCTCAAGTCATTCACTCCATCATGGACAATGACAGAGTCATATTTGTACTTGTTATGGAGTGACTTGAGTGCATGCGTTATGTGGCGGATCCTGGCACCCGACTGGCAGCTGACTGTAATTTTCTCCTTGTTCAACCTGGTGAGTGGGACATCAGTGTGCCGGACTATAGAGTCACCTATGACTAAAGTCTTAGGTACGTTGTCTTGCCTTAAGGGCTGTTGCTGGGTGGCACACTGGTGTTGTGAACTATGTGACACTTTGGTTGTGATTGGTGTTTGTTTGCGTTTCAGCTTCAGAGGTCCTTGTTGCTTGGGCAGGTTACAGTTAAGGGCCTCTGCATATGTGGATTTAGTATTGCTATATGTGTGTGTTGGTGGTGAGGGTTTAGAAGGGCTATGTGTTGCTTGAGGTGTAGTGTGGGTGTTAACCGTCTCCTCTTGACTGTCTAGCACAATCTTGGGTGGACAGAGCTTTGCTTCCATTTTGGCTATGTAAGTGCATCTCTCACATGTTGTAGTGTTGGGTGGTAGGAGGATTGGGTTGTCTGTGTACATGAGGCAATTGCTGCATTGCCCCAGTAAGCCTAGATTCACCAGATGTGCAAAAGATTCATCAAAACAGGGTCCAGGATACCTTGTATGCCAGGCAAAGATCACCTCTCAGAAGTCTCTATGATGCTGAGTAAACAGACAGCACTTTGAGGTGATCAGCATAAACATTTTTTTTACTCCCTGTATTCTTTTTGTAAGGAAACTTTGTGGACGTTCCCATTGCTGCATGTGTCTGGACAGGTACATACTGAAGAGGGCATTATACTCTATCATGGGTCTGATAAGGGCTGAGTACAGTGGTATGATGACCTCTCTGGACCTAGGTGCAAAGCCCTTGCTTATAAGCTGAGCAACATAGAAGGATTTTCTTACTACCTTGCACACATGTTGGCCAAAGGCTTTATTACTATCTATAGGGGTTCCCAGATCCCTGACAACTGAATCAACTTGTAGGGGTGTTTTATTGATGATGTAGTTACCCGGGGGGGGGGGGGTTGACTTCCCAAAAGGTACTATAATGTATATCTTGTTATTGAGCTTTATGCCATGGCTTTGGCACCAAGCACTTGCCTATGTTAGACCTTCCTGTAGGGTGTTCACATCTAGGGGGGGATTCAATAACTGCTCCCAGTTTCTAATCATCTGCAAACTGGGATGGCCAAAGGCCTATGACATTAGCTTTGACACCCAAGAAGTAGATGCCAAAGAGGAATGGGCCTAGCACAGAGCCCTGGGGGACTCCACTGGTAACCAGCCTCTTTGTGGAGGTGACTTCACCCCAATTCTAACCTCCTGGGTCCTATCAGTGAGCCAGCTAGCTATCCAAGTTTGCAGATGACTGCAAACTGGGTGCAATTATCGAATCCCCAAATGATGTCAGTATACTTCAGGAGGGTCTTACGCAAACCAATGACTACTGCCTTAGTCATGGTCTCAAATTAAATGCAAAGAAATGCATCCTCATTCCCTTTGGTAAAAACAATGCCCCTTCATACTATCAAATTAACAACAATACCCTATGTACCTATGACGTGGTAAGGGATCTGGGATCACAAGTAGACTGTGATCATAACCTTGACCACCATGTGTCTACTTGTAGTAAGGAAGTCTTTCTATATAGCACACTTGATTAGAAAAGGCATTGCCTCTAGAGCAAAGGAGGTTATAACCCCTCAATAATCACCACTAATTAGGCCCATAATTGAGTATAAAGCATCTTCTGGCATGTACTGCACAAACCACCTGCAGTAATTGGAGAAACATCAGAGGTTTCTAACAAAAAAGATCAAGGGACTCCAGCATCTGCCTAACACAGACTGATAAAGTATTGTATAGACTTGTAACCAAAAAGTCAAAACCACCAATATCAATAGTATCCCGGCACTATAAAGGCTGTCCTTTGTCCCACTTTCACCTGCTAGACCTCCGTTGCGATTACCAGCATAGAGCCACAATTCAGCGAAGTGTATAAATTAATACTTTAATAGTTAACAAACCAAACAAAACAACAACATCAGATTTAGCTTTCATCTCCTGGCGGAGACTTCTTCAGAATCAATTGTGAAGTAATACCAAACATCTTTTATATGGTTCTTAGTTCCCAATAGTAGTTGAATAAATTGATTAATTACTTAATACAATATGTATTTAAAAATTAAAAGGGCAATTTCATTTTGTTCATGTTGAACCACATCCCATCGTCAAATACATTAACTAATACAGGGTAACGTTTCTGAATAATCATTCTTTTAAAATGCTAATAAATAAAATGAATGTATATAAATATAATGTTGATATAGGTTATGTACATATTTGTTTAATTATGATAAATATTGTTAAAATTACAAACAAATAGTAATGAATAATGAACAATTAATGTTTCTGTATTAAATAATTATTATAGTTAATAAATATAATGAATATAATAAATACGAATTTAATAAATAATGAATTTTGAATTCTGTACACATAATAAACAATAAAAGAATACTAAAAAAATACTAAAAATGTTCTAGATATGTTTAAAAATCCTGATATAAAAAATCTTGATATAAAAAAATCCTGATATAAAAAATATATATCACCAAGATATTCTAAGGAGCTTTTCAAAGAACATGTTTCAAAAAGTCGTCCCGAACCCATTACAAAAAACATCTCAAGAAACATCTCAAAAATCTTTCAAATAGCATAATGGGACTGTTTACATATTAATATTGCAGTATCCCTTGTACTATGTCAATCACCTTCTTAGTAAACATATGAACATTTTGGTATTTATACATAAATAATTATTGAATAATTTATTATAAAAAACATTTTATATTGTAAACATTTATTACATATTTGTAACATTTTATAAACTTTTTTATGATGTTTTTATTTTCGGGTCATTAGCTAATATTTTCAGTGCAGGGTAATGGATATGTGGTCATTCAGACCATAGTTACCACAGGCATCAAGTCTGAGTTGCCATATCATCTCTCTGTATTCAATTTTGGTTTCCCAATCACCCCTGCTCCATATGTTCAACCATCTCTAATACCCAGAATTTATAATCAGCATTTTGACACTCTATTGCATGTCGATATAAGGCATTATTTTCATTATGCCTATTTATGTCTCTTGTGTGTTCATATATTCTATTTCTAAGGTGCCTTTCAGTTTTTCCAATATAATATTTTTTACAAGCTTTGCACACCACCAGGTAAACAACCCCTTTAGAATAACAGGTACTATATTTCTTAGCCCTTAAAGTCAATTGTAAATTAGGTAATGTTATTTCCTTAGTACCTGCAATATATGGGCACTGTGCACATCGGCCACACTTAAAAGTCCCATATTTTTTACTCGTTCTTGAGATGTTTTTTGTAATGGGTTCGGGACGACTTTTTGAAACATGTTCTTTGAAAAGCTCCTTAGAATATCTTGGTGATATATATTTTTTATATCAGGATTTTTTTATATCAAGATTTTTTATATCAGGATTTTTAAACATATCTAGAACATTTTTAGTATTTTTTTAGTATTCTTTTATTGTTTATTATGTGTACAGAATTCAAAATTCATTATTTATTAAATTCGTATTTATTATATTCATTATATTTATTAACTATAATAATTATTTAATACAGAAACATTAATTGTTCATTATTCATTACTATTTGTTTGTAATTTTAACAATATTTATCATAATTAAACAAATATGTACATAACCTATATCAACATTATATTTATATACATTCATTTTATTTATTAGCATTTTAAAAGAATGATTATTCAGAAACGTTTTTACCCTGTATTAGTTAATGTATTTGACGTATGGGATGTGGTTCAACATGAACAAAAATGAAATTGCCCTTTTAATTTTTAAATACATATTGTATTAAGTAATTAATCAATTTATTCAACTACTATTGGGAACTAAGAACCATATAAAAGATGTTTGGTATTACTTCACAATTGGATTCTGAAGAAGTCTCCGTGCCAGGAGATGAAAGCGCTAAATCTGATGTTGTTGTTTTGTTTGGTTTGTTAACTATTAAAGTATTAATTTCTTATACACTTCGCTGAATTGTGGCTCTATGCTGGTAATCGCAACGGAGGTCTAGCAGGTGAAAGTGGGACAAAGGACAGCCTTTATAGTGCCGGGATACTATTGTATAGACTTCTTAGAGGAGACTTATGCCTGGCTTACAGAGCAATGTCCGAGCCAAACCTAATGAATATGCTGCACATCCATAAATCAAACGGGACTAGAGCTACCCATTCCAGGGCCCTAAATATAGCCTGTGACTTGAAAAGGACATACTGGATGGACTGCTGTGTCTTTAGAATAGGCTGCCAATTCTTGTGAAGCAGAGCACCTCTATGACACTATTCAAATGAAACCTGGATGAAAGGATGAGGCACCATAAATTCTTACCAGGGATAGTGCCCACAACCCTCCTGGACATCGGCAGTCATTACTAAATATAATCCTGGGTATTGACTAGAGTATCTATGGTATTACATTGGATGAAATGGCTAGCCTTGAAATGACCTCTGGGTCAACAGCCTAGTAACCTCCTATGATCCTATAAAGGGGTTTATTCCTAGTTCCATAGATTGTTGACAATGCCCAAGTGTATTGTATCAAATGCTTTAGCCAGATCTAGGTAGGCAGTATGCACAGTTTTCCCCTCCTCCATTGCCTTAGTGACCTTTCCAAAGAAGTCCACCAGATTCAGTTAGCATGACCTTCCTTTGACAAAGCCAAACCATGATGGATCCAGTGTCTGGAGGTATCCTATGTCCTTGTTGATAAATTCCATGATAATTCTTTCCATGGCTTTACATATAAGACTAGTCAGACTAATGGATCTGTAGTTTCCAGGATCTGTTGATAGTCCTTCCTTATGAAGGGGGAATGACCGTCATTGTCCGCCATTCTTGTGACATAAAGCCTATTTTAAATACTGACTCCAGGGGTCCTGATAAGTCATATTTTAGACTGCTCAGGAGGCATCCTCGGATGTTATCTGGGCCCACTGATATTGTGTTCTTGGTTTTAGTGAGAACAGCCAGTACATGCTTACTACATATAGCTGTACTACATATAGTTGGAGGGATTATGTTTGAGGGTATTTCTTGGGTTGTGGGTGAGAAGGGGATAAAACTGGATCTGAAATTGTCCACTAACAGGTTTGCTATATCACCAGGCTCATTAAACGTGGCACCATTACTCACCAGTTCAGCACATTGCTGTGTGCTGCCCTTGAGGTTTCTGACAAAGCTGAAAAAGGCGTCATGGTTATCCTTCAACTGAGAGGCTATCTTAACCTGAAAGCTGGGTTTGCTTGACCTAATTAGCATTCTTGGTTGCCTATTTAGTTTGATGAGAGAGTTTTTATCTTCATGGGAATTACCTTTCATGATTTTTCCTATATTTCTTTCCTTTTGTTCTATATCCTGTTTAATTTGGGGTACCACCAAGGTGGTTCATTTCTGGTGCTAGTCTAAGACTTACTTCTAGTAGTTACAGCAGCTTTTATACAGCCATTGACATGGCTGTACAGAGTTTCTGAGAGCAATTCAGCATAGGCTACTGTGTTATGTGGGTTTATAGGGACAATTAATTTTGTCAAACCATTACTTAATAAAAGGCAATTTGCCTTGGAATAGTCCCATAAGGGGCTTAGAATGTATACATTTCCTAATTGCTTAGTGTTGAACAATGGAGAACTAAATGAATTAACTGAAATGTTTGATAGACATGGACTGAAATTAACTCAAGTGATAGTTAAGTTCAACAACTCTATAATTAATCAATTGTTTGATGAATTGAACAATTTGAAATTTAATATTAAAAAAGACTTGTTGCTTCAGCATAACAGCAGGAAATACAACAGTATTTTTTCTAAGGTATAACACAATGCTAGGCAGAATTTAAATAGGAAGCACAAGAAATTGGACAGAGACAAGGTATAATACCTACAAGGGAAGGTATACCCAACTCCTAGAGATAACTTTAACAGTTATTCTTCTGCAACTACACATGGTTTAGACAGACCTACCTTGGCTAACAACACTAATGTTCTTTCTGACTATGCTACACAACTGAATGCACCCAAACAAAACAATTTTTTTAACAACTTCACTGACTCTAATGCTGAAACATGTGACAAACAACTTCCCCCCACTGAAAAGACCTGAGAGTATAGAAAACCAGCATAGACTGAAATATTTTTTAGAATGACCCCAGAGTCCGAGGGGCTAGAGAAACAGAAGGTGAGGGAAAAATTGGAAAAGGAACAGTTAAACAGAGTTGAACCACCTAGTAATATCGTAACTTCACAGTACAGTGAAGGCATTTCTGTTACACACTGTGGTAAGATGTTCACCTACCAGGGTTTTAGTATTTATAACTACACAGATCCTAACATTGACAAAAACGTTTTTTTCACTTTTCAAACAAATTTTTACATTTGTGCCATCCATTTAAGACTGATTTAGCTGACACACTAGTAGAGTTGAAACTCTACACAAGGAAGCAGAACTTCCAAGTTATGTTTAAGAACCAAGGGACTGGGCTTGGCAATTCTTTGAATACACCAGGAATGAGACTTAAGAGGTACATTCAATCCACCCCTTCAACCTACTGTTGCTATTTTTGAAAAAAACTTGCAGCACTGAAATACACAGACTCGTTGCAAATCATAAAAATAGGTACTACAATCTAACTAAGGAAGAAAGACTGCTTATGAACACACTCAGAAACGAAAAGTCGATGAGATTTATGAAGCAGAAAAGGGCTTGGTACATTGTGGTTTGGACATAGTGGACAGGACATCTTACAATGACAGCATATGCAATTTATTATATGATAATGATATATATAAAAATAACATCTAGAAATGAAATAAACATTGCTTACAAGAAAACTGAATACTAGTTAGAGGATTCTTTGATGCGGGGGGGGGGGGCATTAACAAGGAACTCTATGAGTTTCTCATTAATAAACATCCAGTTATTCCAATGGCCTTTGGAATACACAAAATGCACAAAGATGTGATACCCCCCCCCCCATACCGACTTATAGTAGCTGCACACAATTCCATCACAATCCCATTAAGGGATTAGGGGTATTTGTCGATTGCATTTTGAAAAAAATCCATCTGCCAAATTAAACATTTTCTAAGAGACTTATGGGATTTCCTTACTAAAGTTACGCATGAGTATTTTCAACAAAATGTTAGTTTTTCTATGAGTGATTGATCTTTTCACCTCAATAGGCCACAAGGAAGATTCTAGAATATTTTCATGCAGCTATTTTGGAAGTAACCAAGCTGGACAATACAATGATAAACTTTATTATGGAAGTTATGAATATCATACTTCATGATAATTTTATTAACCTTGAAGGGGAGTTTTCAGACAACTAAGAGAAGTAGCCATGGATGCAAGTTGCGCCCCCATACACGCTAACCTTGTTATATGTACTTGGGAACATACTTTTGTCTTTAACTCTGAGTACAATGACAAATGGTTTGTTTACCTTCATTTTTGGATGACATATTTATTGTCTGGAAAGACCGAGGGACATTTAGAGAAGACTTTTGTACTTACATTAACAAGACAACAACATTTCTCAAATTCACCCACACACACTCTGACCACAAAATTAATTATCGTGACGTCACACTATACAAAATTTTGGACAAAGAATGTTTTGGATCCACCATTTTCAGGAAACCATCATTCTCAAATATCTATTTAGAATACAACAATTGACACCCATGGCATATTAAAATAAACATTTTCAAGGGGCAACTAGTTAGAGTTGCTAGGGAGTGTTCAGATCTGGTGAACTTAAAAGTGGAGGTAAACAAGCTGACATGTATGTTTACAGAAAGAGGATACCCTCAAGACCTTTTGAAAAAGTTAGGCAATGAAATTATTATTGGCTGGGGGAACAAATACAAACCTTTGTTAGGGTTAAATCAAACTGACATCCCTATTCCCCCCAATGAATTATTCCACAAACAGCAGCTACATCAATTCTATGGTATTACCTTATGGGTCACATTTGAAGGAAACTTAAAAGATACTAGCAAAAACTGGTGTATTTTTAAAGGTAACTTGGATATTCTGTCATTTTTAGGTGATGCACCTAAATTTGTCTTTAAAACAGGCAGAAACTTGAAAAACTTACTAGAAAATCTTAAAAAGAACTTGTCAAGGCATAAAAGAACTGCCACAAATAGATGTGGTGCATGTAATCAGTGTTTTTACATTTTAAACAAGAACAAGGTCGAGGTAGGTTCCCTCACTGCAGAAATCTTTTTATGTGTCGGAAATTGTACATCTAAGGGGGTAGTTTATCTTGCTATCTGTGATGGTTGTTGTGGATATTTCTATATAGGTAAAACTGAAACACAGTTAAGAAAAACAAACAAAAAACAAACCAAAAAGATGTTATAGTTTGACTACAACGAACTCCACTTTCCAAAATGTTTTAGCGCTTTCATCCACCTTTTATTTTACGTGAACTTCTTCAGAAACATGGGAAATGACACAAATAATGACTTAAATACATGATCTTACAGGAAGTGATCTCACTATTACATCATTAAAGTCTTTTTTTGAAAAACTATAAGTTACATAAAACATTAATCAATTCAATAATTTTATGAAATTATTGTTACTAATGTTGAAACACGTAGTGTCCTCTGTTATTTGATATTAAAAACTCTCTATAAAATATCTTAAAATATTTTTTATATATAATGTGTATATCAATGTATATTGTTATATAATGTTTATGTATGAAAAATTATCTATATAATAAACAACATTTCAAATTAATAACTTCATTCAATCCCAGTGTTTGGTCTGCACCAAACACCAGTTGCCAAAAAGATTCTTTACATTCAAGAATATTATTTAAATCCCCTAGATACAATCCCTTTTGAACAGCGTCCAAAATGAAAAATTCAAACTTCTTAAAATCCCGACATGTAATTGCATGCCTAGCCAAAGCATTATTCTTGTCTTTCTTTTGAATGGCAAGGCTATGCTCATATACTCTGCATTTAAAAATTCTCTTTGTCTTACCTATGTAATAATTCTTACATGTAACACATGTGGCAAGGTAAATCACTAATTCACTGTTACAGTTATAAAAATTTTTTGCCCAAAAGGTGTGATTCAAGTGCTCTACTACTACAAAAGAAGAGTTACTCATGTACCTACATTGTTTGCAGTTAGTACAACTAAAAGTCCCCTTCTTGTTGGTGCAACTCCTAACTAAATTTCTATTGTTGTCACTAGCATTCTTTCCGGACTCTAATAAAAGTTTTAAATCTACAACTTTCTTGTAGGTAAATTTGGGTTTTGGACCTATGATGGACACTAAATCCTTATTACCCACAACTACTTTCCAATTATTTTCGATGATAGATTTTATTGACCATACTTCATTCACCATTGGTAGTGGAAAAGCTGTTAAAAATGTTTTTTCCTGTTTATCTTTGGAAGCATCCAAGGTACATACCTTAGGTGCACCTAGGGCCACTTCATCTGAAAATAAAATAGGTTTAGCCACTCCCTTTCTCAAAGGTGCTACTTCACTCTCAATCTTGTCTATGAACTTTTTGGAATATCCTCTGTTCATAAACAAAGATTTTAAAAGTGTCAATTCCTTCTGAAAAAATATCTTCTTCAGAGGTTAGTCTACTCAACCGTATGATTTGACCTTTAATGACCCCTCTTTTCATGTGTATGGGATGTAAACTGTCTTTGTGTAAATAGCTATTAGCAAAGCATGGTTTTCTATAAATCTTACTGCTAAAGGTCTTTGAAACATCATCAATAGTAAGAGTCAAATCCAAAAAAGAAATACTCTTACCAAACTCTCCTATTTTGAAAACTAAAAAGTTCATACTCTGATTCAAATCATGGACTAGCTCTACAAACTCCTGTTGTTGTCCATTCCATATAAATAACAAGTCATCTATGTATCTCCAATATTTAATAACCTTTCCAAAAAGCGGATTTGTTATCAAAAATTTAGTCTCCCAATTTGCCATTACAATATTCACAAAGGATGGAGCCACCCTTGACCCCATAGCTACTCCTGCCTTTTGTTTGTATATGTTGTTATTAAACTTAAAAAAGTTGTTGTCCAAAATTAATTCCATTAGAGTACATAGGGAATTCGTTTTAGTTGCCGTAAAATCTGTATTTTTTGTTAGGTATTCTCTCATAAATTCAATACCCTTGTCCTGATCAATACTAGTGTATAAATTTTTAGCATCTAAAGTAGCAAAAAATATATTATTCTCAGTAATTTTTATGTCCCTTAAATTTTCTAACAGATTCCACGAGTCTTTAATGTAAAATTTGGACTTTTGAACTATGGGGTTCAATATATTATCCAACCAAATGGAAATATTTTCTGTTTTAGAATGTTTGGCCGAAATAATTGGTCTAAAAGGTGGTTTGATGTCATTATTCTGTATTTTTGGAATACCAAAAAATACAGCTAACCTAGGATGTTCTTTATACAAAAACTCATATTCCGTTCTGTCTATTTCTCCCTGACAAAACATGTCAAACATAATGGCATCCATTATTTTGAATTTCTTTGAGACTACTTCAATATTAACCTTGGTGTATGTTTCTTTATCTTGTAATAATTCATCTATTGATGTTACATAATCTCTGTTGTTCATTATCACAAGTTTCCCACCTTTATCCGCTTTCATTATTCTAATGTCTTTGTTGCTAACCAAGTTTTTTAATGCTAACTGTTCTTCATCCGTTAAATTATTTGTGATACATGATGTATTGATGTTTCTAAACTCATTTTCACATAATTTTTGAAAGACTTGTAAGGTGTTAATCAAAGGCGGGTTGTATGTACTAGGTTTACTAATAATATCTTTGTCACATAACCCATGTGTTCCCAAGTCTTCCATAATGTAATTTAAATTAAGTTTTCTCAAAAAAAGTCTGAAATCTATCAGAAGTTTACCCAAATTCAGGGCCTTTACAAGCCTAGCCCGTAGGATTACCCTGGCATCATGTCACCCAACCTTAGTTCCCAGTGATTCTGTCGAGTAGAGCAACTGGAGTGATCCTGGAGTGAATTTTCTAATTCCCATCCACTCGTCAAGATTTCTCTTGAAGAGGGCCAGTGAAGTGCTCTGTTTTACATGTATGGGAAGTCAATTCCACAGCATGGGCAGTCTCTGGGTTATGAACCTGTCCCTCCAGCATGTTCTGTTGATTGTGGTAATGAGGTTGAGGTTTCTGGAGCATGTGGTGTGGAGGGATTGGGATTTCTTTAGATGTAGCATTTCTAACAGAGATGGGTCAGACATGGCTTTGAAAGTCAAGCAGAGATCGCCTCTAAGTAGGTGATATGAAACAGAGAATAGCTGGAGTTTTTTGAGTCTATCCATATAGGACAAATGTTTAAGGCCTAGGATCCTCTTTGTGAGGTACTTTTGCGGCCTGTCCAGTTATTGTAGGTGTCTAGTGAGGTACATGACAAATGGGGCATTGTACTCAATGACTGGCCTAATGAGGGAAGAGTAGTGGGAGACAATGACCTCTTTCTTCCTGGATGCAAAACCCTTAGTAATGAAATGTGCCACATAGAAGGACTTTCTGACCACAGTGGTAATGTGGTGGTCAAAAGAGAGGTTGCTGTCAACCTCTGTTCCCAGATCTCTTATAACGCCTTCTGTGTTCAGTGGACTACCATTGATGTGGTAATTCATGGGCACTGGGTTTTCCGAAAGGGAACTTCTTTCAACTTTTTCAACCTTTTTAACCTTATAATAAGTCTCTGAATATTTTTTTTTATTTATTCACACAATTTTTTTCATAGATTTTTAATATGAATTATATGCACCAAGTTCGTTTTTGTATTAATTTTAGGTACAATTTTTTTTGATGTATTAAAACTATTTAACTTTGTATATATCTTTAACTTCTACTGCTTAACTGATTGTGACTGATAAGGGATCATTTTGTAATTTATTTTAATATTTAATGGAGTGTCTAACTAAGTGTTGGTAAATCTGCAACTTTTTTACTAGTCTTCACAATTTTTGAAGTCACCAAATAGCATTGCTAAGCTGACCTAGTTACTAAAGAACATTCTACACGTGAGTTTGAGACTGTCACTACTAGTGTTGGGAGGGTGGACTAATGGTTAAGGTGTTTGCCTTACAAACACAGGGTTTAAGTCTCACAAGGGATAATTGGCTAGGCTTAAAATGGCTCGCAAGTGCAGTTAGCCTAGTACTAATTTATGAACCTAAGTGTTATTATGGGAGACATACTGTGTTATTTGGTGTTTTTTCTAGCTGCACGGTCACAAACTGGCTCCCTGTTCCTTTGGAATAGTTCCTAACTTTTCCTAGTTTTAACGGGATTACAGAGTTGCTTTTGATATCAAAGGAGACAGCTATATGGTCTGACTTTACCAGGCAGGATGAGACATTGGCAGGGCAGTGTTCTCCCCTATTTGTGAGCATGAGGTCCAGTATGTTGGAGCCTCTAGTGCTTGAATTCACTATTTGGTCAAGGATGTTTGTATTTATGAAGTGCAGGAATATCTGTGCCTGTAGATTTGAGACCATGTAGGGTGATGATTAAAAAGTCTCCCATAAGTGAGGTATTAGTTGGATAGTAAGTATCTTCAGTAGGTCCAAATATGCATTATGACATTCTAGTGTCATGGAGGGTGACCTATAGCTGGCTAGGATACGAGTAGGGGATGTTGTCGATGGTGATCTGCACATGGAGAAACTTCAGCATGTCATCCTGTTTGACCACTCTAGAGGTATGTTTGTTAATGATGTATATTAAGACACCTCTACCTTTAGCCCTTGTCTGTACAGCTACTGGTCTGAAAGTATGGAAGGCACTGAATCTTTGCACTGGCGGGGTACTTTCTGCCCTTTAAACCACATCTCAGTAACTGCACAGATGTCTATGTTCTTGAGTGTGATGAGGGCTTGGAAGGAGAATAGTTATTTTTTTTTAGACTCCTGGCATTGACCTGCAACACCTTGAGGTTCAGTTGAGCTGATTTTGCTATGCTGGTAGGTTTTTAATTTTGGAATTGCCTAAAAAATGCACTACGGGGATGGATAAATTTTAGCCAATATTTGAAAGCCTAGAGGAGAAAAATGCAGACCATCCCTGGAAAAGCAATATAGTCTGTTAACAATGTCTCCCTAAAGCTGAAAAATATTGGATCCCCCTTAGAATAGCACCAGAAATACAGCTAATTGTTGAAATCAGTCCTTTTTGCTCATATTATGGTATCCTCCTTGATGATGTTCAATGCTAATTTAGTAGTTTTTCTAAACTACATTATATTTTCCCAGTCCTACATCACAAACTCCAAGGATATGAACCTTAGAGTTAATTACTCCATATGAAAAGAAAAAAAATTGCTCTTGTTCTTTTTCCATATCTCACCCAAAGGTGGAGAAAGAACAACTTTCTTTATTTTTTTTCTGGTGTCCAATCTGTGATATTTTAACAGCAATTAAGAATCTTGAAGACACTTTGGTGCAGACCTACACAAATGTGGACCAACAGCACTTCAGGAGAGGAGTGAGGCCACCTACACACATTTAATCAGTCTCTAGGAACAAAAGATCACAATAACCACTGTACTGATGACCTCAAAGACCATTCCACCATTAAGGATTAGGATATCAAAGCCTACTTAGCTGTTTTTGAAACATGTTACCCAGAAGAAATGAGTTCAGTCTGACTAGGCTAAAATGTTGTCTTCACAACACGATAGATATGCACTTAATTTGGACATAGAATGTGGTGGTAGTATTGGCTATCAAAGAACAAAAAACGAACTGCTAGCTACAGTTGGTATGCTCTCTGAAACACAAGCAAAGACATTTCATAACTGGACATTTTATTCAGGTAAAACTGTAACAGCACAAATGTCTTTTCCAAGTCATATTTTAAACTTATGGTTAAAGTAAGAAGTTAACAGCAAAAGTAAGATGATGAACATTGCAGCTGTTTTTGTATTAAAAAAGGCACTCACAACTAATTTACATAAATGGGCTTTTCAGAGTAATCATACCTGAAAGGTTACTAGCTAATGGACTATAGTTTAAAACTGAGCAAACTAAGCCTACAACTAAAATGTGCAGAATTATAATCCAAAAATTGTCAATAACTGAAATAGTTGTTAGATATGGGAAGAAAGGCACACTGCTAAAGATTTGTAACTAGGAAAATGAATGTTGTACCTAACAATTTCTGATTTTAAACCAACATGCTGGTAATAAAAATGTAGATGCTATGTCTATCAAATAGCTTATTTTTAACTAACATGCTAATAATGAAAATTTACCAATGGAATGTGGAAAATGAACTGTTAGAATAGGAGAATCATCATACTGTATCTGGGCCACATGAAAGTTGGCCAGATGTATGGTATTAGTGGATAGGAAGGAACTGAAGAGGCTATTAGATTCTGGGAGCATGGTCACACTTAATAAGTAGCCATAAGTCGGAAGACATACAACAAATGACAAGTAGGTGAAAGTAATATCTGCTCATGGAGACAGAAAGGAATATCATACACCCAACAGATTTTTGAGTTTCTGTATGTGTTAAAGAACCACATCCTGTGGCTTTGGTAACTAATTATATTATGATGTCTTAATAGATCAAGACTTCACTCTATTTAAGACACCGTGGAAATTATGGGGGTGGGCACAGTTAAATAGTCTGTGAGCTGAGTATATACCTAATAAATATGGGGAGTACAAAAGTCCCACATACTATTAAAATATACAGTCCAGATAAAGAGGATGAACTGAGTGCAGAAATTGCAAAAGTAACTAGAATCTTGCTTTGGCTGGAAGGGACAGAAGAATATGTGTGCTATTAGAAACTTGTCACTGATACTTACCAGAAAAACCCAGTTGTTAAGTCAGTGGAAAAAGTCAGTGCAGAAACTAAAAAGAAAAAACCCATAGTACATGGTATGGAACTTTGCCATTAGATTCTAGCCATTAAAATAATAAAAGATATGTATGCCGCAGTGGTACGGTGGTAGCATTGTTACTTCACAGCAAGAGGTTCTCCCGTTCGATTCTCGGCTTGGCTTGGGAATTCCTTCTGTGTGGAGTCGGCATGTCCTCCCCGCAGTTGGGTAGCATATGAAAGACATGCGTGGGTAAATGGGCATGCCTTCATTGAAGGTTGGGCATCGAGCTGGCACCTCGGCGTTTTGTAAAAATCTACTGCCAATCATTAGCAGACCGGAGTTCCACTATGGCAACCGCTTACCGGGAAAAAGCCGAAAGACAAACAACAATCTGTATGGGGAAAAGAGGACAAGAGCCATAGTGATAAATCCACTAAGAAAGAAAGGGATCCTTCCTCCCTAATGCCAAAACAGATGATCAGAAACAGGGCTCTCAGCAACAGTTACTCAAATAAACAAAAAATACGGAGGAAAAAATACTAATATTTTCAAAGCCAAAAGCACAAAAAGGTCACTGGCATGAGCTGTCTTTTGTAGAGGAATGAACAAGAGAAACTGTAACATTTATAATTGTATTTGTAGTTGTAGAAGCTATACCTTCGACTTCATGCTGGTGTACCGACAAAAGTGATTCTGACCTGGCAGATATGCAGACAATGACAACTTTAAGGAAGCACAGTAAGAGGACAATGCATTAAGCAGGGACAGATAACATAGTTCTAGAATAAAAAGGAAAAACAGATGCACAGAACGGTTTCTTCCCATACTAGTATTTTGAGTTAAGGAATGCCTTGATCTACAGAGTAAACAAATACAAAGACAAAATTAGATATTTACCAATTATTAGTTCCAAATCTTTTTGATGAAAACTAGCACACAGTCACATTTTAAGACAACACTTACAAAACCAAAGCTCTAAGTTTAGCTAGATTTTATTTGATTGGTGTAAAGATGAAAGATATTCATAACATCTGTGTAGCTTGTCCAGAATGTTAAACAATGCACTGCATCCTGGATACAGAAGTTTGCTAATACATATGCCTATTACTGAAGCTCCGTTGCAGTGAAGTGCTTTGGATCTTGCAAGTCCATTGATAAAATCTTGTAATGATTACTAATATATTCCAGTCATTATTGATGCCACTAAATTTCCCAAATCAATACCCATGTGAAACACCAATGCTAAGCCAGAGAACTAGTGGTAATTTTACTCAGGATAAGGATTCCAAAAGAAATGATCATGGACCAAGGAACTCTATTTATGTACAGGTTAATGCAATGGTTTTGCCAGTGTTTTAAAGAAAAACAGTTAAGAACTTCAGTGTCCTCTGAAATCTGTGCTATAAAAGGTCTTCAGACAGGAAGATATGAATTGTGATCAACTGCCTCACTACCTCCTTTTTCTGTAAGATACGTGTTTCATGCTTTAATGTGATTTAAGCCATTCCACTTACTATATGGTATATGTCTCTGAGGTTTGATAGACATATCAAATGATACTTGAAAACAGGAGAAAATCCCATCATTTAAAAGTGTGCTGACACACTTTACAAATTTGCAATATAGGTTAAAAATTAGCTAGGTCAGAAATACTTAAACAACACATGCAAAGGGCACAAGAGATGTAATAGACCATGTATAATAATAAGTTGCCAGACAGACAACTTTAAAAAAGGTGGCAAATTGTTAGTATTACTTTCCTCTACTGAAAAGAAGTTCCTAGCAAGATAGCAAGGACCATCTGAGGTGCTAGAGAAAATGAATGACAAGCACTACAAAAAAGACAAGCTAGAATGAGAACACCTGAGCAGATACAATGCATAATTTGTGTTAAAACTATGGTAGGAAGCTGACACTTCTGTAGATAACTCAGGTGCTGATATACATATCAAAGTAGGGCATCAGGGAATTCTATGTATGCTCTTCAAATAGACACAGCATTGTCAAAAGCCTAGAAACAAGAAGCCAAAGAGATCTTACTGAGAAATAAATATTTCTAAGCCATCTGGTGGAAAATCTTTAATACAGCATCATATTAATACTGTGCCAGGGAGAAAGTAAACCTAAAACTGCAAAATGACAGAGGCCCAAAGAAAAGCAATAAGTGAAGAAGAGTAAACAATGCTAAAAGCAGGAGTTATTAAGAAATCCCAAAGTGAATGGAGCAGTCCAGTTGTACTGGTCCCTGAGCCAGATGGCGCCATAACATTTTGTAATGATTTCCAAACACTGAATGACATATCCAAATTTACAATTATTCAATGCCGAGAGGGGATGAGCTCTTAAAAATATTAGGCAAAGCAAGGTTTCAGACTACCCCAAACTTAACCAAGGGCAATGTCACATTCCCTTCACTCCTGAAGCCAAAGAAATTTTTGAATTCTCCACTTATGAAGGTCTTTTTTCATTATACTGTCTTACCCTCCGAACTTCACAGAGTCATTATCACATTTTTAAGGCCCATGGATAAAGTTCTGAAACCTCAGCTGTGGAACTAGACGATGTAGTAATTTATTCAAAAGTTAGGAGTCATATTTACCCAAATTACAAGTTGTGATGGACTCTTTATGACAGGTGGGTCTTACAGTTAATGCTGCCTAAAGTAAGCTTTGTATGGCAGAAGTCAGATATTTAAGGTATGCAATTGGGAGAGGAGCAATTAAACTCCTAAAAGAGACAAAACAGAATCTGTCTAACTGTACTCAATACTAAATGACATGTGAAAGCATTCTTAGGACTAGCAGACTACTACAGAAAATTCACACCCAGATTTATTATCATATCCAGTCCTCTGAAAGACCTTACAAACTTTAAGGTGCCTATTCCAGACAAGGTGGACCATAGAAACTGAAGAGACTATTAACCTTCTGAAAGCTATCTTATGATCAAAGCTAGTCTTGGTGGTCCCTGTCTTTACTAACCCATTTGTTTTGTGCACAATGTATAGGAAGTAGGGTTTGAATCTGTGTTATGTCAGGAAGCAGATGCTCAGTAACACCAGTTCTGTTACCTAAGCAAGAAGTTGCATAAGACTAAGACAAGATTCCCTGCCGTATAATGACTAAATAACTTAGGCTACTTATTATGGAGTATGTCCCCATATAGGCTCTCCAAACCTAGTGGAGTGCCGGTTGGTTCTCCCCAGGACCGACAAGTAAAAACAAAAGGAAAAGCCACTTTGTTCAAAGTAATTCACTGTTATATTCCTGTAGGTATTTTCCAGGCAGAAAGCAACCACAGTAGAATGCACACATTCTCCAAATCAAGCAATGAAAACATGAAGCAATCCTTCTTTGAGCTTTAACTTGTCCAGTTTATTCAAAGTAATGAGCACTTTCATCTGTCGGACTTCATCAGATACAGTGTTTCTTCCTGGAAAAAACATTACAATTCTAGCTGTTTAAATAACCCTAAATAAGGTGTTGCGGTGGAAAACATCCCTTATGATTGGGGTTAAGGCTATGGTTCCTGATTAGTTTATAGTTGGGCCTGCTGGTTGGAGGGGAGGTCAGTCCCTATTTAGAATAAGTGTTCTGGATTGGCTAATAGTCAGGCCAGATGATTCAGAAGGAGGCTAAGTACCTAATTAAAACAGAGATATGGAGGACACTGAAACCCCAAGAACTTACAACCACCAACCACAAAGAGACAGGACCGGAAAGGAAAAAGGGACATCAAAAACTTCCAGAAATACTACAAAAAAGAACATCAACTGAACTCCAGACTAAGGTCTGGAACCACAAGAAGCCACTCACAGAGATGGAGCTAAAAATACTGGAAAAAGGTCTTACATTTAGTCTTCACAGTAGAAATGACCCAGTTAAAACTATTATAGACCTCAATTAAACTTGAATGTGTTTTTCATGAAACAGATACAAGAAAGAAAATATGACAACATCATTGGATTTGGTCCTTGTAACTAACCAAAAATGGAAAAAAAACAGTAACATTTGTCCCCCAATGAATCCAACTGTTGGAGCATAAGATGCAAAGTGTGAGAGTAAAATAAGGAAAATCCTTAGGGGAAAAAAGGTACTACAATATTTCTAATAGAGAAAGGCTAGCTTTTAAAGAATTTTGCAAAGATAAGACTAAAGGGTGATGAAAGCTAATAAGGGAGGGGGCATCTTCACAAACATTGTAGCCTATACTAGCAACACTGAAAGAATGTTAAATAATCTCCATTACTAAAACAAAGTGAATTTGGGTACTACTGAATCTGCCTATGACAATATCTGTGGAATACTAAAAATGCTGCTTGATATGGAAATTATAGGTAACAAACTGCACAATTTTCTGTCAGTCCCACACCCTACGATACCACCATACTTTGGCATCCCAAAGCCACATAACAACATCAAGGACCCTCCATGCAGACCAATAGTTGCCATCAACAAGCCCATGGCCATATATTTAGAGGTCACCATCAAACCATTGGCAGCCAACACTAAATCATTTGAGCTGGACATAACTGGATTTCCTACAAAAAAATCAAGGAAACCAATGTCCAACAAGACACCTTGTTAGTCACGCCAGATGTAGAAGCACTATATATGGTGTTAACTCACAGCTACTGTAGCAAATCTGTAGAGGAAGCACTTTTAAAAGGAACAGGAGGCTTGCCAGGACAAACTGAAAAGACCACTAGACTGTGACAAACCCTCTTCAGTAACAATTATTTTGGATTCAACAACATTTATTTATTTATTATTTATTTATTTACATTTGTTTACTGGGAAAATCTGACTGGACACAGGTCCTTTTTCAGCGGAGGCCAGGGGAGAAAATCTCCACACCAAGTTACAATTAAGTATAGAATTAATAATAAAATGTTAATAAAATTGATATAAATGCAAGTAAACAAGGTCGACAAAAGCCACAATCATAAAATGTGAGTAAACATAGTTACTTGAAGGATAGTGGAAATATGCTGCATATATATTATATATACATAGGAAAATTGGTTTCATCAGTGATGGTACATATTGGAACATTAGTATAATAGTAACAGTTGCAGTGATGATAACGTTATAATTCTTACTGGACATAAAGTTATTACATCTATTTACAAACAGAACAGCAATGAGAGCAATGATGGCTCCAAGTCTAGATAATGTTGCAATAGACATGTGGAAAACAAAGTATATAACTCCAATTCTCGGCTTAACATTGCCTGTTAGCTGCACTTTACTGATGAGATTTTTATCACATGGACGGGCAATGAAGGTCAGCTGCTGGAGTTCTTTGACCACATCAACAATTCCACTGACTTCATTAGGTTTGCCATTAACTATGAAAATACAGATTTCCTGACTATTACCATCAGAAAGAGAAAAAGATATAGATGGACAACTTACTAACAACCTGTTCAGGAAACCAACAAGAAATAATATGCTTTTGCACACCAACAGCATGCATGCAGCTACAGATCACAAACCATAATGTAATAAAGTCTGAAGGAATGAACATAGTAAGATTTTCAAAAAGAGATGAATGGTTTTATTCTGAATTGTAACCTAGAAAGAGACGTTTTAGCTTGTGGCTATGAAACAAGACTACTGCACTCCATACTACATCCTACAAGAGACATTAAGATCCAGGGAGACACAGTTGCTTTTGAACCTATTAACAGACTCTACATGGGCTTTGCCATCCCTTTCCAAAGACCCTGAAAATGAAGCAAGAAAATATAGGATGACCATTACCTTCGCTCTTAACCACTTATCTATCTATAACATTATAAAGGAAAACCCGGAAATTACCAACAGTAACAAACAAACTGTCACAATCTTAGAAGTGGAACCTAGGCTTATTTAGTATTAGGACTATCTCAAGTATAAAATTTACACAATGGAACCCACAGAAAATGGGACTTCCAAATGTGAAGCTCAAAAATGCACCTTCTGTGAACATATGAGCAACATAAACCATTTCACTTGTCTAAATACTAAGAAGAAATAAAACAGCAAGTATAAAGCTGACTGCAACACAGAATGGCTATTTACAAAGCTCGGTGAACAAAATGTGAAGCATTCTGTGCTGGGAAAAACCATTAACAGACTAAAAATACGTATATCACACCCTTTTTCTAATATAAGATAGAGGGTTAGTAGAAATGCTGTAGCAAAGCTTTCCATTGAGGTGACAGATCACACTACATTTAAATTTCATGTCCTTGACAAAACTGTGGGCTTGCCTCTGGATGGGAATAAGAATGGGTTCTTAGGAAAAAGAGAGCTGGAATGGCAAGTCAAGTTCAATGCATACAATAAACTGGGTCTCGACTTTCTCAACTTTGGATGCTTGATCAAGAGTGCTCTTCAGCTCAAAAAACTTAACCATATGACCTTCTATTAATTCAAACAAAATAGGACAGGGTCTGGTGTTTGTCTTGCATTCTTTGTTCTGATCCCTAACCCCTACATTTAAGACAGGCTCTCCCACAGACGGGAAGCTGGTGGCCTGGGTATCAGGCATGGTACAACCATATACCAGCTACTTGAAATGGGGGTGAAGATAAAACCAGACCCTCGAGATGAATTCAAACAATTGTCACAGGGACAATTTCTGCTTAGACTGTTGTTTTTTTCCATATAAATCCTCACCAATATGCTTTGCAATATTTTACAGGTAAATCAAACCGACCACATGGGGTCGGGATGGAGAGATGATACAATCAGCAAAAAAGGTGGTAGTATTGCTAGAAATTAATTCAGCCTCAAGTCTTGATGAGTACCTTCATGAAGTGGACCCTGTTTTTACAAAATCTTACCAAAAAGGACACTGATATATAGACTATGTTTTATATAGCACATATCATGGGCAGAAATAGGTTAAAATTAAGAAAAGACAGCTGGATGCACAAGTCCCATGATAAAAATTGCCCTAAACTGGTATATACACTGGTGCCAGGACTGGAAAAATTACTGTGGACTCTTCAAGACACTGAAACATTCCTAAAATGGGGTTAGGCCAGCCTCATGGGAAGGATGACCCCCCCACACACAAACACACACACACACACACACACACACACACACACACACACACACAGTAGAAGGATGTACTGTCCGCAAAAAAACACAAAAACTGGCAGGCTAAAAACAAGACACAAAGATGATAGAGTTTTACTATTGAGGATAAGAAAGAAATGATGTATTGTTACTATTATGCAAGAAGACCAACATTTCCAAATAGAATATATTCAAAAAGATTAAGAGAGAAATTGGAGGAAAGAAAAATATTTGCACAAGAAAAACTGTCAAGAGCTTCAAATGCAGATTTGTATTCATTGATACAACAGATCATTGAAAGTCTTTACATAGACCAAAAAACTTTGAACTGTTTTTATAAAAAGAAGCAACAGAGGAAGCATGAAAATATAAAGGACAAAATCTGGAGATTTTTGAAAGCTATAAAAATGAAACATGGACATGGGAAAGAAAGAGACATCTGATATGGTGCAATATTTATGCAAAGGAGAAAGCCACACTAATCATTACAAAATAGCAGCTGCAAAAATATTTGAACAGAAATACAGGCAAAGGTACCTAAATATGGATAATTTTGCAATGCAAAAAAATAAGATCACAAAGGGAGAATACAGAACAGAAAATTAGTAAAGAAGAAGCTAAATAATTAAGAAGCTGAAGTTATGGAACACCTGTTAAGTAAAGGATTTAGTATAAAAAGTCTAAAACAGGTTATGTCACAGCTTGATGGAACAATTAGTCCCCAAAGTAAGGAGAAACAGGTGGAATGGGAGACATATGAAGAAGAAATATGGACATGAAAAAGAAAAACAAGATTTAATATGGTGCAATATTTATGCAAAGGAGAAAGCAATACTAAGCAATACAAAAAGCAGCACCAAAGATATTTGAAGAGAAATACAGGCAAAGGCATTAGGATATGGAAATGTTCAAATAAAAAAGTAAGAAATTAAAGGTGAAAAGTAGAAAAGAGGACTTGCAATGGAAAAGTTAAAGAAATAGAAACTGAAGTTATGGGTCGCCTGTGAAGTGAAGGATTTAGTGTAGAAAATCCAACTCTGTTCCATCATGATGTGATGTTACTAATGAGTCCCCAAATTAAGGAGAAACACGTGGAATGTGAAGAATCTGATCACTTGCCACATAAAGATACTCTGGAGCCTTCAGCAGGAAACCAGTACAAATGTGCATGTACAGATGGAATTGCACTGCAAGGGAAGGTGCAGGAAACAGTGGCAACCCTGACACAGTCATTGTTGTGAAGTGATAGGTCAGTGAATTTTCATATGAAGGAGCAACAGATAGCACAGGATGCAGCTGAAGATATATGTCCCAGGAAGATATTCTAGAGCTTTCACTAGAATGCCCACAGGAAACGAGAATAAAGGATGTGCCCTCAGTTTAGAAGAAAATAATCTAAGGGATGAGTTGCTTGATTTAATAGAGATGAATAAACATATTAAGACTGTGACAACTGGGGAGAGATGGGTGAAAGCTGCCAGCCTAGGCAAATATAATTTGATATATAATTATATCAACTGTATAAATAAATGTAAAATACAGGCTTGTGTTTTTAAATGAAAGAAACACACTGTAAAATGTGAACTTCAAGATTGTTACAACATAGCCCCCTTCCTGTAAAAAAAAACTAAGTCAAGCCTTTCAAATTTGTCTTTTGAAATTGAAATGATTTTATGATGTTCTTTGATCTTTAAAGTTGGTTCCGGTCAGGCTGGCTGAAGACATTCTATCTATTGTGTTAACTAAGGACTAATTGCTAGAGTGTACATGTGAAATGCCTTTTAGTGTTGTATTCTCCTGTGCAGGTGTTAGCTTGCTAAATAATGTAAGTGGAGTTTCTATTAGCCTGGGAACTCAGAGCAGGTGTCAAGATGATGCAATATGAATACTGGAAAAACCTAAGTGTCAAAAATGATGTAATCTGGGGCGGACCCAGTTACATGTCTGTTAGTGATGTTTTATAAACTGTGTCTCAGAGAGAGATAGAGAGCATTTTGATCTTGATATTCAAATTACCAGCACTCTGCTTATGCTCACATGTAAGTTTTTAGCACTGTGATTTCTTGTAGAAATAGTTAAAGTTAGTAAAGATTAATCAGGTATTTTTCTTTGAAATCAGACCTGTCCTACAGTATTATTTTAAGTTCCTGTGTGATCTCTGAACTCTTAGATATCTCTGTGGTGTAGTAGTTTTGTCTTGTGTTTTAATTATTTATTAAATATTTTCAAAACCTTCTACCTATGGTTGCTTTGTGTAGAGATAAACTCTAGAATACATTGCATATTTATAGAGGTTATTGTAATAGGCCACTCTAAAGTAAGCCTTGACTGTTAGTCATACTACCATTGGATAATAATATTGCACAGTAATAACTGGACACCATTTTAAGGGCCTTTTAGTAGCTGATGTTATTAATTGGGTGGTGGCAGTAATTACTACCATATAGTCTGGGTAAAGGGGCACAGCTGGAGAATCTGAGTCAGCCTTTCCCAGGAGAGTCTGTGAAGTTGTATAAATACTTATCTCAAAGTGTGTGTGTGTTGTGTCAGCTACTTGGCAGGGACATGAAGCACTGGTTGGACAGAGAGTCTACAGGAGGTTCTAGCTTGCCCAGTTAGGCTGAGACCTGGACCCTACAGCTGTGCCAGTGGGGAGTCTTATTGGGGATCTGGTGAGCAAGGGAGCAGCCATCCCCAGACTGACTGTGATCTCTGTGTGCACTTAAGGGAAATTGTACTTTAGTGTGTGCATTAGTTATCCTTTCCTCTTCTATGAGATGACTTCCCTGGTGTTAGTGGTGAGGATTGAGGCTCCTTAATTGCTGGGCCAGGGCACGGTCATCACAAAGACTGATGAAAGAAATAGATTACAGAAAGTCAATAAGACCCAGAATGTTAGAAGTCAGATAAAACAAATGAACACAGTCATCAAGACTATTAAAAGAAATCAATGCAATATAACAGAAGTAAGTAGGATATATTACTGTGCAGCTAAATTAATAACAGATAAAGTCTTACCAAAAAAGCAGAGAGCAATAAGGGAAAGGAACGGAAGAAATCAAATGCCATCATGAAAGTTATAAAGCAATTAAGACAAGAACTGTCACTGTTTAAACAGTACAGAAAAGGGAACAGACTGACAAAAATACTTTGAAAGTTAGGTCTGATAAAAGCAATGCAGAGTATCACAACAGATCAGGATCTATTGTGCCATATTACAAATAATAAACTGAAGATAGCAGCACAGGCAGAAAAACTCAGAAGATCTGCAGATAGGACTTCAGTTTAGCACCTCATTAGAAAAAGAGCTCCTCAACAATACAGTACTCTCCAAGACTCCACAGCAGTGGGAGTATTAGGACAGGAATCCAACTATGTGGTATGGGATAAAAAATAAAAAAGTACTTGAACACATTTTGTTTATTTGTATTTAAAATTAGTTATCTGGTTTGTAAATTGAAAGGCATGACTTAATAATAGTAATATGCAAGAAGAGCTACAGAGAAAAAGCCAGTAATTTCAAGTCCTACAATTTATATTGAGCTGTAGGAAAATAAAGGAGGCATTACTCAAGGAAAAGGTATGGATAATTTGAAAGCCAATTACTAACTGGCAAGGTCCCAAATAGACTGGGTTTACAATATGAAGACCTTAACAAACAAATGTAGCAGAATCTTCTTGGCTGTTTAACCATAGTGGTAAATGAAGAGGGGCAGTAGAAGCAGTTAATTTCAACTTGAGCAATGCACCTGATACTGTGCCCACAGGATACCGATAAGCAAGATGAGTCACTGGAAACCAGAACAAAAATAGAGAAGGTGATACCAAGTTGCTAAGCAAAAGGCAGCAAGTGATCACTGTAAACAGATCTCGGTCACCGGCAAGAAAGACAAAATATTATAACTAGAAACATGGCATTTGGTCCTTTTAATACACTACCAACTAGTACAATAAGATATTTAGAAGAAGTGTGCCCATCTGTTAACAATAAACAAGCAGGGTGGGCTTCCTTGACAAGTACTTGGAATACTCACAAAGTGCCTGTTTTTGATTATAGTATCTTAACCAAAAAGAACTAAAAAGAACTGCATGCCAATGCATTGAGAACTGCGGACTATGGAGTAAAAGGCTACAGGTCAAAAGGATGAAAGACAATCCATGAAGTCTTAAAATAAGGTAACCACAAGCTAGCTATGCAATGTCTGATGATAGGGAAAACTGGTGCTGTGTTGGACTTGTCAGAAGAATCACAAGAGGAAGAAAGATATAATTCTAATAAGCATCCCTTCTGTCCATGCTAAGATAAACATTGCCCCATTCCCTTTTCATTCTAACCACAACAATATGACAATCCTCATCTATATACCAAACCAAAGCTAATAAATATTATACCATCTTTAAGAATTTTCAAATGGAAGTTATAGTGACATGTACAATCACCTTATATCCAAAATATGGAAGGGAAGAGTCAAGAATGCAGTGTGCTAGAACTACTGTGGAACAAATTTCAGGCCGCAAAGTAAATTGTATTAATTTTTCTTTGTGGCAACATGGACCTAGCTGAAATCACATAAGAAATAGTCACTTCTGTCATCAGAAACATCAGAAATACCAGTTCACTGGGAGTAAATGACACAAGAAACCTGAGTTGTGAAAACATAAATACCCTACTTTATCTCCCTTATAAATTCTTAACACGGCATTACAAACTGGCTACAAGCATATCTGGAGCAGGCTGTACTGATTCCAATCAACAAGGGAGGCCCTTCCACGGGTCCAAATTCTTACAGAAAAGTCAGCCTCACAAGCATATTTTGCAAAATATGAGACAGAATCAACATGGAACTTATTCATGAAGACACAGAAAATATCCTTCTCGATGACCTAAACAGTATAGTACTGTCAAAACTAGATCTTGTAAGATTACCCTCATACTTTTTTGAGATAGCTAGCTCTACTGGCATAAATGAATAAAGCCCTGACTATGAAGCAAGCAGCTAGATCCTGAATAGTGGCTTGGGTGCTTGTTGGAGCTGGTGTAGGGGAAGAGAGGAATGAGGCAACTTTACCACCTCAACTTTCTTTGGGGGCAGGGGGGTGATGGAGTGTATGTCTGGAACATGCTACCATGACAGAATCTACGATGGAGATCAAAGATCATGCAGACGTGTCGCCCTTGAGGGGAGGCAGAGTGGTCTTAATAGTTACCTGTAGAAGCTACTGACATGCCCATGCTGACCTGCCTACTACTCTCTGAACTCTGGGGTGGTTTGGCACATGCAGTGGGATAAGGGACCAAAGTGCAAAAGTCTCAAAGCAACCTTGCTGTCTCCCTAAATCATGTCCCTTCTTGGCTGATCCTTGCCCTCTGTAATAGGGATTGAATTGGTCAAACAGACAAGAAAGGGATGGATGATCAGCAGGCAAAAGGGGCAAAAAACATTATTTTTTTTTTCCTGAGAGTGCAAGTCCTAACTTGGGTGAAGGTTTATGTGTCTATGCAACTTATCTCAAACTGGCTAAAGCATTAACTCTATGCTCCATGACGGAAATATTACAATAACTCAGGGATCTGAAGATAAAAACTGGTTCCACAACTGACTAAATAGTTATACAGAACATGTGAGAATATGAGGACTCCTATACCATCCTCTCCTGTCACTAGTGTAGTCTCTCAATGCTCTGGCCTGGGGCCATTCCTTCTTGGCATCGTTTTCACAGTCATAAAAACTTATTTCACAGTAATGCTCACCACATATGCAGATCACTGCAAACTAGGTACTAAACCCACTGACACTAAGTCACATTAAACAGCAGTTTACAGGAATGGTGCAGCAGCAGTAGCCTTGTCTTCCATGTCAAAAAATACAGCATTCTGGCATTTGGCAAACCCTCACTAACAACAACTTAATACACTACTGATGGGCAACAACTAAAAGCTAAAACTATTAAAAAACGTGAGTCCCTGATGATGATGATCATGATGATGATGATGATGATCATCATCATCATCATCAATCATCATCCATCTGACACCAATAAAGGCATTAGTCATCCACAAAGCATATAGAATTCCTCACTATTATCTTTCATAAGGTTAACAGCCCTACAGAAGAGATAACTGTCCCCTTGTATACAGCTCTTATCAGACTTACTCCTAGACCATCTGGTGCAAATGGAGAAGATGCAAAGATTCCTTACAAAGAGGAGCAAATGCCTTCAAGGCTTACTTTAGACTTTTGTCTCTGCATCTTATTGCCTTCTTAGAGCAGATCTATGTCTGGCACATAAAGTACTAAAGAACCCATAACTACTTGGAACCCTTTGCTTACAATATTCCCTAGTGACCTGAAAACAACAGAACAGTCAACATCAACAAAAGTTAATACCAAATGTACTGTAAACTGTGACAGTTTCATATCTTAAACACTTCAATGCCTATGAAATAAGGAGTCCTTCTCAATTAAACTCAATCCAGCAACCCATATCTTTAAGAAAGAACTGCATGACTACATGGGCACCTATAAATTCTAACATGGGATCCAGGGTAACAATATCCTTAATGGCCAAAGGTCTTGAGCTAATTAAACCTATGAACCTGTAGCTATTCTATAGAACATGTAGACAAAGAACAGAAATTAGTGGTAGCAGTAACAAATTAAAAAGAGCATAACGAGGAAAGATGTGACACCCCGCCAAAAGTATATAATGGATAGTGAGTGACCAGTTGAAGTCCCACAGGTTCAGGCAGGAACAGACACTCTAAAGTGATTTAAACATGCACAAGTCTGACGTGGAAAGACAAGCAAAACAGTGGGCTAAATATACAAACTGCTGTTGCCAAGTTATTCAGGGCCCTTGGTTACTTAAAATCAGTCTTGATGGCAACTGCTTAATGACAGTTCATATACAAAACTAAAATCAGCAGTGTGTTTGTATTCTGCCACTAAATTATTATATCCAAATACCTATCAACACTGCAGTACTTATAGAGTGAGAATGCTTTTGGTAAAGCCAACAGCAGTCATCCCAGAATGCAGGATATTGTTAATGGACAGAAAAGACTACATTAGGCATAATAAGTGTATATCTTTAACACAGCCAAAGAATTCAGTAAGAGCAATGAACTTCTCCCTTCAGTAATAATGAGGACCACGCTGAAGATCATTAAGCCCAAGTAATCACTCTGAATTTTCTTAAGTAAATAGTTTTATTAGTGGCACAAACTAAATGAGAATCGACTAAAATAAAACAATTACAACCTTCTGTTGTCTCCATTCTATCTACCTTTCTGTTTTGTAGTTTCTCAAAGATGAGCAAAAATAAACCCTCAGATTCTTCAAAAGCCTTTAATATGTCACTGGTTGACATGCAATAGTTTTTAAGTATAAGAAAATGAAGTAAAATGCTGTAATTTTAGATATCTTAGATAGATTCACATGGGATTACTAAGCTAATGGCTCAAGAGCCCTTACAAGCCTAGCCAGTTTTACCTAGATTTTACCCATTTTTCTATTATTAGGGGAAATACAACAAGGGTCAACAAGCAGGCTTTTGACTATTATTACAGACTGCCTCTGTCCATAAGGGACATGGGCATCACCCCAGGAGTGAATTTGTGATTTCCCATTCATTGTTCCAGATTGCGCTTGAAGAAAGTCAGGGAAGGGCTCTGCTTCATGTGAACAGGAAACCTATTTTAGAGGATGGGCAGTCTCTGAGACACATATTTGTCTCTCCAGCATGATCTATTCATGTCAAAGATCAGGTTTAGATCTTTGAAGCGAGTAACCCTTGTGCAGTTAGCTTTATGAATATGCAACATTTCCATCAAGGCCGGGTCAGAGACTGCCTTGTAGATCAGACACAGATCACCCCTCAGTAATCGGTAGGAAAGTGAATACATATGATAGGGCTTTTAATTGTTCAACATATGACATGTTGGTTATAACCTGTATTTTTTTGGTGAAAAACCTCTGAGGATGCTCTAGCTGTTGCAGGTGCCTGGCAAGGTACTTGCTAAAGGGTGAATTGTACTCAAATATTGGTCTGATGAGGGTTGAGTACAGTGGTACTATGACATCCTTAGATCTGAATGCCATGTCTTTACTTATAAGCTGAGCCACATAGAAGAATTTCCTCACCAGCGTGGACACACGGTGGTCAAAGTTCAGATTACTGTCTATCTGAGTATCCAGATCCTTCATCACTGGGTCCACTCGGGGGAGAGGCTATCAATGTTGTAATTTGAAGGAGTACTTGAGTTCCCAAAGGGTACTATTATGCACTTCTTTGCATTTCACAGTTTGAGGCCATGGCTCTGACACCAATCATTAGTCTGTGTCAGATCCTTCTATAGGATATCAACATCATTTGGGGAGTTAATGATTGCCCCCATTTTGCAATCATCAGCAAACTTGATCAGCCAAAGGTCATCCACATTTGCCTTGACATCTGAGAGGTATATTCCATACAGGAGGGAGCTTAGCACTGAGTCCTCTGGTACTCCTCTGGTGACTGTCCTCTTGCTGGATGTGGATTCCACCACTTAACAACGTGTCCTATCCATGAGCCATTTGGTTATCCATCTGGTGATCTACAGGTTTATGTCCAATTTCATGAGTTTATCTATAATACCCAAGTGGGTCACTGTGTCTATTGAAAAGCTGGACTGAGACTCACTTGGAGGTACTGTGTGAAACAAAAAGGAAGAGGGCTGCAGAAAGCAAAAAATCCTAGAAACAATTGCATAATATTGCATAAAACAGAAAAGAAAACAAAGCTACACAGGTGTCAAATTGGTGAACAATACAGCAGATCACAGCAGTTATATGAAGATGCATGCATGTGAAATGCACATGAAATGATGTTTCCCAGTGCTTAAGGGAAAAGAAACATGCATATATGTTGTCAGACTTTCACCCATGTCACAGTCCCAACACTGCATGCTGAGATTACACATATGGAAAATTCCACTACTTTCCTAAAATTTAAACTTAAATACAATAAAGTCAATTATGTATTTCTTAATAACTGCAATTACAAAAGAACTTGAAAGGAATATTATTAGTATGCATATTTTAGAAAGAAAGCAGATAGTAACTCTTACTTGGCTTCCCAAAGCTAATACTCCACCAGTTTTTAAAGTTAATTCAATGAAGGCACTGTCATTTAACTATATATGACGTGAATATCATGGATGAAATAAACTTTTTAATTTCTAAAGTTCAGGTAAGTGGCAGCCCAGATGGTTTTATAAAAGGTATGGACCTAGCAGTGAATTTAGAAAGAAAATTTTGGTGTGATAGAAATCGTAAGATAAAATTCAGCCATGGCACTATCCTTGATTCCTGGGCTATACATGATGTACTTACTAACAGCTAGAAGATTTTGATGACAGAATCAGATTTCAGAGAATTAAAAAAAAACTTTTTTTATTAATATAAAAATATTGGAATTTAGTACATCTTTGATCTTCAAGTGGGGTAAATGGCACCTATATCTGCAATGCTTGAAATAATGTAAGTTTGTGGCAAACAGCCCTTCCTTTTATTGTCGTAACACTGGGAGGTGTTATGGAGCAACAAAATATTTTAATTGCACTTTATTGTTTGTTTTTTATGTGATGGATGTCCTATGAATGAAGCATCTTATGTCAGATGTGCCTCATGAGAACTGAATGCAAGAATTTATAAAACAGATATGCTTTAATGAAATAAAATAAGAATTTTTTTAAGTACAGTATAGTTTGTAAATTTTTTAGACAATATGTGATAGTGATTTGGGGTTACTTGAGAATAAATGTGATGCTCCAGTCCACCCCAGATTGATATAAGTACCTAAACTTCAATACTGCATGGGTCAGTTAACTAGAAGCATTCTGAGTACATTATGCAATTTGTGTTATTTTATGTTGGACAATAATAAATATTACTAGAAATAAGCATCTTTAAACCTGTCGCAAAGCAGCCTGATATCCTGGGTGACCTTGCAATATTCAAAGGATTAGCTACACAGCTAACCCCGGCAGCGATCACTTTACAGTCAATGTACACTAAACGAGACTTGACTGACATACATCTAGACTACACTAGGTAATTTGCTGGCCGAAACTGTATAAAGCATGCATCGCAAACAGCTTTACAGATGTTCATGTCATACTTCACAATAGTCAGTGAATAACATTAAGAATAAATAAATAACTCACACCACACAAACTGTAAGATTAAAGTAAGACTACACAAGTTTCTTGTAATGTACGAATTACTTCTTCTCAGATATAAAATCCTAGCAGCATTATAATGGAAAACTGATAGAAAATCACAATTTCTGTATTAAAATTCTGATTAAACAATAATTTGCAATAATTAGCCATAATACGGAATTCGCAGAAATAAACGCACACACTGTGCATCTTGTAATAAGAAACAAGACATCTTTATACACCTTTCTTTTTGGTCACACTTCCATTAAATACCGCCCAAGGGCTCACAAAGGTTTCTTTCTCTGACACACTTTTTTAATGTGCATTACAAGAACAAGAGGTTTGTTAAATTATCACTTACAAGCATAAGAATGCTAAATATTTAATCTACTTACCATCCCGAGCGATCGCTAAGCCTGCAATCAGTTACACCCCCTTCATCACTCCTAGCAACCAACAAGCCATCCGGCACTGTGGTACCGGAAGTAAACAATGAATAAGTGAAAAAGCAATTGTTCTAATGCACCAATTGTTTATTCCGTTAACGTAAGCGTCAAGCCCGTGTTTTTGTTTTGAAGTATTACGCTGCTAACCGTCACAGTTAAGTCTGTAGTTATAAGGAATCGGTTTTGGTTAAAGTGCAAATTGCAATAAAACGAAAAGAGAGACTTGACTGACGTCAGGACAGCAACGATATCTATTCGTACAGTTTCATTTACCCTGTGGCAGCAGACATCTGCGTACGGGTTTTAAACAGCCACATAATATCCTCCATAGAAGAAGATATCGAAATATGCATTCAGCACTGCAAATTTCGTAACTGAATTTATGATTATTTTGGATTTGGTGGTATTTCCGCAGTTCAGTTGCTGCACATTTGGTAAATTCAAATGGAAATATACAGTCTCGAGTAACAACTGAAAATATACGTCTTTCTTCCCTTCTTATGCATACGTTGCAATTATCGATTAGTGGTTTGCGGGAGAGTTGCAAGCTTATTACGGTACTTTCTGTAGACATGCAATACATGATTCGTTCATCCACAAACTCTTTTTTCCCCATTTGCACCCAACAGCGACAAGACAATCCAGAGCCAATGTCACCTCCGGGAGCTGCAGTTATTCTTCCATACCACACACACACTCACACCTAAGGCCAATTTAGATATTGCCTTAGTTTGTCATTGACGAGAATCATATAAGCCTGTTTGTTGCAGCTTACTAAGTTATTATATAATTTAATTACATATTTGGTTATGATCGTTTGCATAATTAGTATTAAATTCAACAGTTAACCCGACTGTGGTGACAGGTAAAAACATGCGTGACTCTTATCTGTCTGTACAAGAAGGTCAATCCCATTATCAAAAAGGAAACGGACATATTAATCTATTCTGTAATGGCTCTTAACTGTTCCTGAAATTTTCCTCATAAGTTTGGACTTTTCTCATGAAATTTGCTATTTTGAAACCGTGAGAAATGAAGTCAAATAGCACTAGTAACATCTAGAGATGTGTCATTCTTCAAAGATTATTACTGGTGTCCCCGACATACCTATTAACTGACCAGATTTTTGCCTTATATTTCTGGTCTTTTCCCTCATAAAATTTGTGGGTTTCTGGCAAATCACTGAAGACTGAAATCACTAACTAATGGCATACATCTAAGTTTCACACTTCATATCCTTCAGAAAATGCATGCTAACACAAATCGTGTTATTCTAGCAACTTTTTAAGTTAATAAGAGAAATATTTAAAATCTGTCCCTATTTTCGGACCATTGCTCCCCCCCATTATTTTAGGCATTGCCCAGGTTTCATGTGCTAAGAGGCTGAGAGGTATGATCCCCAGTTTTGGACCTTTATCTGTGCATCTCAGAACTACAAGGGCGGGAGACTTAAACCTTGACACGGTTATTAATAGGACGTGCTGGAGGGACAGATTCATCACCCAGAGACTCCCTATGCTGTGGAACAAAATCCCGGTACATGTGAGGCAGAGCACCTCGCTGGCCTTGTTCAAGAGAAATCTTGACCAATGGATGGGAGATCGCAGATATACCCCAGGGATTATCTCAGTGTCACTGCTTGACAGAGGCACAGCAAAATAATGGGCATAGTATCCTCCAAACTAAAGGGGTGGCGAAAGCCACAAAACTCTGGGCTAGGCTTATAAATGCCCTTGGGCAGATAGCCTAGTATGAACCTATGAATCTTGAGCAAGGATCTTCAGAGCTATTCTGCTATCTCCATTATAAGTGCTTCACCCTACCTCACTTTAAAAAGAGCCTTTAAAAGTTTACCAGACCCTTCCTGTTTTCTTGAACAAGTCAACTGCCCCATACTTTTATAATGATATAGTATCAGTCCCAGTTAGAGTAAGTGGCTGCTTATAAGATTTACCAGTAAAGCCAAACTTCACCTGAATTTTCCAAAAACTGAAGACTTGAAATTGCAATGTAATAAGTTCATAAGTACTTAGTGGGCTGCTGATCTGTGAGAATCATAAGAAACCTAACCTTACATTCCCATGGTAGTTTTTAGCGCTGTATTTTGTGCCCAAATAACCTAGAGACAGGCAGAACAAAGATTTGTTGGGGTACTTACATGTTGCATCCATCCATGAGTGACAAGTATGCTTAACTGGGGGATTAATTTGCAATTACCCATCCATAACCCATTTTTCCCTCTTCTGCATGTGGGGTTGATGTCACTTCAACAGTGACAATCATCTAGAGCCAGTGTTCACACTGCTGGGATGCTAGCCCCATCCATTTTTCCAAATTACATTTAAATAGAGTAAGAACAGTATTTTGCTTTATGTGGACTAGAATAGAAGTGAAATGCTCTGTGATATATATCTCACCAACATCTTCTATTTATCTTGCAAAAGAGATTGAGGTCCCTTGAGTGGGTGTTTATGCCACCATTGGACTTACAAATATGTAATACGTATGACAGGACAGAGTCTGTTGAGGCTTTATACATGAGGCAGAAGTTGCCTTTCAGTAGCCTGTATGATACTGATAAGAGTGACAAGGCTTTGGACTGGTCTACATAGTTTTACAATTTAGGCCCTTGATTGTTCTTAGTAAGGAAGCATTGTGGTCATTCCAGTTGCGGCAAGTGTTTGGATAAGTAAATACTTTAAGAACATTGTACTCAATGATCAGTTTAATGGTTGCTAAGTACAGTGGAATGATTATATCCCTTGACCGCATACCTTTAGATATAAGTGCGATGAAAAAGGACTTCCTTAGAATAGTGGATACATGGTGATTAAAGGACAGTTCATTGCTGACATAGGTTCTCAGATCCCTGACTACAGGATCGATTTTCAGGGGTGTGTTGGCTAACAAAGAGGCTAAGAGATAAGTTGTAATAGTGAAGTATAATGCATCTGAGGCACTCAATTGGCTTCTGGAAAGTGATGTAGTAGATAGTACAAAAATACTCATCAGGTTGCAAGACAAAGACAGAAAGATAAAGAAGATTGTCATCATACTCTCTTCATAAGGGATGCCAGCAACAACCTGCTCACCTGTCCACATGACATCAAAGGCAGATGGAAGGAGTACTTCCAGCAATTTCTGAATGAAGAAAACCCAACAGAAACTGTACTGCTGTAGACACAGCCTACAATGAAAGAAGAAAAGGAGCCCAACCTAGAGGAAGTAAGAAGAGCACTAAGGAAAACGAAGTCAGGGAAAGCAGCAGCCTCAAATGCAGTCACTGCAGATATGATCAAGATGTTCGGTGAGTTAGGGGAGAAATGGCTCCTGAGGGTACTCATAGCAGTCTGGAGAGAAAGGTGTATGCTAAATGACTGGAAAATAAGCATACTAGTGCCAGTGTACAAGAACAAAGGGGATATTCTCAACTGTGGGCAGTCTAAAGATATCAAACTTCTGTCACACTGCACAAAAGTTCTCCAGAGGGTGATTAATAAATGAATATGCAGAGTAGTAGAAAGTAAGATGGGAGATGAGAAGTTCAGAGCCATGGGCACCCCCTGCGCCAATACTTATGCGAACTTAGTGATGTTGTATTGGGAACAGAGGTTTTTATTCAAACATGATAGCTTTAAGAAGGTTAGCCTTTACAAACGGTTTGTGGATGATGTTCTTTTATTTTGGCATGGGAGTACACTCGAGCTTCTCACCTTCATAGAACAGTTAGAATCTACTACTGATTTTCTGAATTTTACAATAAGTCATGACACACACAGTATAGATTTTTTAGATGTGAAGCTATATAAGAATACAGACCACAAGATTGAGACAACCATTTTTAGGAAGGGATGCTGGAGAAACACCTTACTTCAGTTCAACAGCATGCATCCTAGATACGTATTTGACAGCATAATGAAGAGCCAATTCATCAGAATCAAGAGGCTATGTCATAATAGTGTTGAACTTAATAAACAGAGTAATTTCTTAGAACAGTGTTTTTTGAACAGAGGTTATGATGAAGAAAAGGTTAGGAAGGTCAAGAACCAGATTTTATTTAATGAACAGACAGCTCTTAATGGAAATCATACTAGAATGTCTGGATATCATGGCAAGAAGCTCTTTGATAATTCAAGAGTCAGAATCAATCTCAGATATACTAGTGATATTCATCACATTAAAGACATTATTCTTAGTAATTGGCATGTTCTTTTGACTGATCAACGGCTAGCAGCATTAGTGGGCTCCACACCATCTTATACATTTCGCAATAGCAAGAACCTTAGCAGACTTTTATGTTTAGAGTCGAATACTGTCAGCAAGGACATAAGCATTAACAAGAACATGAGGACAGGAACCTTCCCTTGTAATAAGTGCAGTATATGCACTTTGATCACCACAGTTCAAGAATTTGAGCATCCAGTTTTGAACTATAGGTTTGAACCCCATCAAACTGTTACATGTGAAAGTAAGAATCTTATTTATTTGGCTACTTGCCAGAGGTGTACAGCGTTCTATGTGGGAATGACTACTAGAACCTTGAGAGAGAGGGTGTTGGAACATGCTTTAGACATCAAAAAGTGTGACACCAAGAATGCTTTAGCCAAACACATTTCCAACAACTCAACACATTCATTTGTATTCAGAGTTCTACAAACAGTCTTACCTAATTCTAGAGATGGGGATAATTTTAATGATTTAGAATTAGTAGAACTTTCTTGGATTTTTAAACTTAAAGCACATTATGAACCAGGTCTAAATCAATATGTCAGCATTAGGGCTCCTTTGAAAGGACGCAGTGCTAAGTGATTTTTCAACAACATTTGATGTTGAAAATTGAGTGTATAGATATACTATATACATTTTTTATCATCGAAATAATTCATATATAGATGTCTGCAAGCATTTTATACATTGTTGATGTTTTTATATATATTATTGATTTGTATATAGTGTTAGTTTAGACAGGCTAATATGTTTCACATGTTCAGCTAAGACATATCAGTCAGCCATACTTTGATCCATGGTCTTGGTATGTATTCATAAGTTATAAATATATGCTTATATATATTTTTACATACATATATTTTAATAATATATATATTTTTTCATGATATTTTAATGTTTCACATACTATAACACATCTAGAATTTGATTTTGTTTGTGAGATTTTATCCTGCATATGAGGCTAAGTTATCCTGATTCAGTTGTTTTATATTTCACTGCACTGGTATCTATAGTGCTTATTTGATACTGTTGCCTAACAACAAGTGAGGTACACATTTGGATTCATTTTTATTCATTTTATTCAGACATATTTATTCACTTACATTTGTATTTATATATTCATATTTATTTATATAATAATTTTTATAAATTTACACATTTATATATCTACATATTTATATTGACATTCATATTGATATTTAGACTTGCTTATATGCCATGCTTTCATTACTAATGATGGTCTATTCAATATATGTCAGGTTTTAACAAGTGTAGTAACACCATGCCCATGTTTTATAGGATTTGGTATTATAGTACTCACTTAATATTAGCATTTTTGCACATGTATCATATGTTTACAGGATATATTTGATGCACAGTTTTTAGAATATATATTTACATTCATATGAGATGTATGCATAAGAGTTTTACAGGATATATTGCTTCACAATTTGTTATTGTTGTTCAACAACTTTTTAAAATATTTAACTGTTTAACTTTGCCTTTTTAGAATTTCTAACTGTTTAATTTTGTCCTTTGACTTTAGCAGCAGCATTAACTACTGCACTGTTTCTTTCAATCGAATGACTTTAAACATATGTTTAGGATTAGATTGATTAAATTAAATTAACTAATTAATTGATTACTTTAGGAATGCCTATATATACATTTGAATTTTAAACTGTTAGTTGTAAGGATCTGAAGAAGCGTGTCTTAGCACACGTGAAAGCGCTTGTCTGTTTATATTAAATATTTCATCCATTTATTGTGGTGGTCGACTTCCAGTTTGTTTCTACATATTTGCTTTATTTATTTTTGGAGCAGACCTTTGGGCTACAGCGACTGTGTGTTCTTGGATCTTCTATTTATCTTGCAAAAGAGATTGAGGTCCCTTGAGTGGGTGTTTATGCCACCATTGGACTTGCAAATATGTAATAAGTCTGACAGGACAAAGTCTGTTGAGGCTTTATACATGAGGCAGAAGTTGCCTTTCAGTAGCCTGTATGATACTGATAAGAGTGACAAGGCTTTGGACTGGTCTACATAGTTTTACAATTTAGGCCCTTGATTGTTCTTAGTAAGGAAGCATTGTGGTCATTCCAGTTGCGGCAAGTGTTTGGATAAGTAAATACTTTAAGAACATTGTACTCAATGATCAGTTTAATGGTTGCTAAGTACAGTGGAATGATTATATCCCTTGACCGCATACCTTTAGATATAAGTGCGATGAAAAAGGACTTCCTTAGAATAGTGGATACATGGTGATTAAAGGACAGTTCATTGCTGACATAGGTTCTCAGATCCCTGACTACAGGATCGATTTTCAGGGGTGTGTTGGCTAACAAAGAGGCTAAGAGATAAGTTGTAATAGTGAAGTATAATGCATCTGAGGCACTCAACTGGCTTCTGGAAAGTGATGTAGTAGATAGTACAGAAATACTCATCAGGTTGCAAGACAAAGACAGAAAGATAAAGAAGATTATCATCATACTCTCTTCATAAGGGATGCCAGCAACAACCTGCTCACCTGTCCACATGACATCAAAGGCAGATGGAAGGAGTACTTCCAGCAATTTCTGAATGAAGAAAACCCAACAGAAACTGTACTGCTGTAGACACAGCCTACAATGAAAGAAGAAAAGGAGCCCAACCTAGAGGAAGTAAGAAGAGCACTAAGGAAAACGAAGTCAGGGAAAGCAGCAGCCTCAAATGCAGTCACTGCAGATATGATCAAGATGTTCGGTGAGTTAGGGGAGAAATGGCTCCTGAGGGTACTCATAGCAGTCTGGAGAGAAAGGTGTATGCTAAATGACTGGAAAATAAGCATACTAGTGCCAGTGTACAAGAACAAAGGGGATATTCTCAACTGTGGGCAGTCTAAAGATATCAAACTTCTGTCACACTGCACAAAAGTTCTCCAGAGGGTGATTAATAAATGAATATGCAGAGTAGTAGAAAGTAAGATGGGAGATGAGAAGTTCAGAGTCAGATCTGGATGCAGCACAACTGACTCAATCTTTGCTGTGAGACAGATAGTGAAGAATAAACTAGAGATTAGGAAAGAGTCCAGCTGGGAATTCCTAGACTTTTAGAAAGTATCCATACACAAGGTCCCAAGAAAGCTGATTTGGGCAGTCCTGTAATGGTTCAAAGTCCCAGAAACACTGGTAAAATTAATGTGGGCTGTGTACAAGGACCCATTGACACAAGTCTGAAAAGTGTTTGGACTCACAGAGGGGTTTCCCAAGGGGAGTGGGTGTTCAAAAGGGTACAGACTGAGCCCACTGCTGTTCATACTGGTGATGGACTACATTAGCAAACAGGCCAGAGTGAACAGATCAGCAAAGTTGCTGTATGCAGATGATGTTATATTACAAGCAGACTGTGAACAAGAACTTTAGCAAAGGATGGAAGAATGGAGTGCAAAGCTGAAGGCATATGGGATGAAAGTGAGCACAATGAGACAACTGTAATAATAGCAAACTGGGGAAATCAAAAGAAACTGAGAACTGAGCCAGAAGTGAAAATAGTGGAACAAGTTAACAGTGTCAAGTACCCTGGAGAGGTGGTTGAGTAGAAGGGAAGTCTGAATGAGGAGGTCAAAGCTAGAATCAGAGGGGCTGCAGCCAACTGACACTAGGTGTCGGGGGTAGTGTATCACAGAGGAATGCCAAAGAAGCTAAAAAGTAAGGCATACAAACAGTGGTGTGACAAGTACTGCTATATGGTACAGAAATATTGCAGTGAAGGCAGAAGAGTTGAGGAAGTTAAATGTGATGGAGATTAAGGGCCTGAGATGGGTGGTAAATAAGGACATCAGAGCAGAGGCCCAAGTAGCTCCAACTGCAGAGAAGGTCAAAGAGAACAAATTATGGTGGTTCGGTCATTTATGTGAGAAAGCAGAAGGCAATCTGGTGAAGAAGATGTGGGACAGATAGGAAAAAGGCAAGAAGAAATAAGGGCATCTAGCAAAGAGATGGATGGATTGTGTGAGAGTAGATGACTGATGAAGATGGTAGAAGAGTGGCATGGAATTGAGACAAATGGCAGCAGTTGACGTGGCACTCTGAACCCCATGAAGAAAATGGGAAAAAGGAGACTGATGATGATGATGATGTTGTCAATGTGATATTTAGAAATGAAGTAATGCTTGTCAAGGGATACAGCTATACATTTTTTGGCCTTTAGTTTTAGTCTATGGTCTTGCCACTAGCTATTGGTTTAGTACAGGACCCTTTGGATCATGGTGCCCACTGGAGAGTTTAGTATGGAAGCATGTTTGCTGTCCTCTGCAGACTTGATCAGCTACAAACCCTTAACATTAGCTTTGACTTTTGAGAACTAAATGTCAAAGAGGGTGGCCCAAGGATTGATTCCTGGGAAAACTGCTAGTGACAGGTCATTTGGAGGAGGTAGAGTCACCCACATTTATTTTCATGATTCTATTTGTGAGACAATTTGCTATCCAAAAAGGTACATAGGGATTTGCATTTAGCTCAGATACTTTATCGATACCGGAGTGTGGGGGTAGTGTTGAATACCTTTGGGAGGTCTAGATATGTGGTGTGTGGGTACTGACTTGCCCTCAGTCATTGCTACAGTAATTGTTTTGAAGAAGTCAACTGGGTTAAGAAGGCAGGAGCTGCCCTTGATGAATCTGAACTGGCTTGGGTTGAGAGTCTGTTTCTTACTTATATCCTTATTTATTAATTCTATATTGATCCTTTCCATAGCCATATAGATGAGGTTGGTCAAGCTTATGGTTCTGTAATTACCCAGGCCCCTTGAAACCCTACCTTTGTGCAAGAGAATGACACTTGCTTTTCTCCAGTCATCCAACATGAAACTTGATTTAAGGTTGATATTGAATAGCCCCAGTAGAGTGTCTGACAAGTCACATTTTAGGCTGACAAGTAGAGATCATGGTGTACTATCTGACCCCATGTAAGCAGTGTTCTTGACCTTGGATAGTACCTTGAGGTCTTGCTCTTGGGAGATTGGGGGGTATAGATGTAGGTAAGTGATCTAAGAATATTGCAGGGCAGAAGGAGGTGATGTTTGATTTAACTTTTTCTGCTAGTAGATTGGCATTGTTCTCTGGGTCTTCTTCTTTTGTCCCTAGCTGGTGGCCAGCAGAGGTAGTCAGCCCCATAGTCAGTACACTGCTGTGGGTGCCGCTGGATTCCAGACTTCCTATATGACGCCTTTCCATGCTGTTTGCTCCACATCAATATTTCTGGGCTCCTGTAGACTTCTCGGGTCTTCTTCAACTTGTTTAGCCTATGTCTTCTTTGGTGCAGATTTATGAACTCTCCAGTTCACAGGACACTCTCTCTCCATAATAGCCTGTATGGCAAGAGGCAGGTGTCCATCCTGCTTTCTCCTGCAGTCATGAAGCGAGATTCCCCAAGATTTGGGACAGGCATCACATATGGAAAACCTCAAGCTTGTTCAGGTCTGCCCTGAAGAGGACCTCGGTTTCTGATCCATAAAGGAAAATTGGTAAGATCAGTGTCTGGAAAAGGTGAATCTTGGTGGTAATAGAGATGTTTGTCCTATTCCACAGACACCTCTTGAGCGAGGCAAATGCTGCCGGTGGCTTGTCCAATCCTGCTATGGACTTCAGCTGTTGATGCCACTTTCTTTTCCTGGACCAACAAACCCAGATGCTTGAATTCTTGCATTTATTCAATAAGAACTCCTCCGAGGTGGATGTGGCTTGTGACCCATTGGTTGCCGTCACTTTTGTCTTGTCCACATTTATCCATAGGCCATACAATTGGGTGATGCAGGTGATGTCGTAGAGGATATCTGTGGGTTCAGTATCACTATATGTGAAAATGGTGCTGTCATCAGCAAACATTAGGTCAGTCACAGAATAGGCTTCATTGTACTAGATCCCGCTCCTGCCCTGAAATACTCTCCTCGTGATGGTGTCCACCACTATGTTGAACAGCAGTGGAGGGACCACAACCCCTTGATGGACCCCAGTCTGGATGGTAAGCTTGTTCCGAATGTACATCTGGCTGGATGAACCATTGTATAACATTTAAAAGAGTCTGATGATTTTCATCGACTTATGCTCAGTCTCCAATGTCTTCCACAGGGCAGGCTTGTGGATACAGTCAAATGAGGATCTGAAATCAATAAAGATGATAACTGTACATTGTTCTCACCCAATTCTTTCCTCCATTAGTTGACAGATGGTGAAGATTTGATTGCAGTATCCTCTGTTTGGTCTGAATCCAGCCTGTTCTTCTCTGCTGGTTTGCTGGCGGTGTTTCTGCAGCCTGGATTGCATAACTGTATGATCTTCATAAAGACTTTGCTGATGATGGACAGCCAGCTGATGCCATGGTAATTTTTGCATTCCCTGTTGTCCCTCTTCTTGTGGATAGGTACAATGATGGCCCATAGCAGCTTAGCCAATGCATGTAGTTGTTGCAACAGGATAACCCCTCCAGCCTTGATTGCTTCCACAGTGATCTGATCTACTCCTGGTGCCTTGCTTTTTCTCGTGTTCTGATGGCTGATTTCACCTCTTTGACTGTTGGCTTTGCATCAGTCATTGGGGCCTCAGGGAGATTGATGGGTGGTGTATCAACCACTGGTCCATGAGGTGGGCCATGGTTGTAAAGCTCTTGAAAGAATTCCCTCAAAGATTTCAGACATTCTCAAGGTGAGCACACAAATGTCTCATCTGCTTTTTGATGAAGACCTCTGGGTTAGAGTACGTGATATCATTTATTATTATCTCTGCAGAGTGCAGGGCATAGTTTTTGATGTTTCTAACAGTTGAAGGCTTTGTGGTTATCCTTTACCTGGGTGGCTATTTATACCTCATATCAGGCCCTGGATGATTTTATCAGGGTCTTGAGTTCATTGTTTAGTTTGGCAAGAACATTTTTGCATATTGAGAGCTAAATTTATTTTTGGGTACAATTGAGTTTTTTTTCTTTTGTTATAGATCCTAATTGTATTAGGGCTCTACCACAGGAGTTTACTTTTGAATATGGCATTGTATTTATTTCTGAGGGGGACAGATGCAGCTATGCAACTATTTACTTGTGAATAAGATTTATCCTTAAAAGATTCTGCATAAGCAGTGGGATCATCAAGATGAAAGTGGTTTTGAATTTGGACAGGAAATCATTCAGTTTTAGTAGATTACCCTTTATATAATCACTAATTACTAAGTTAATGAAAGTTGCTTCAGTCTTATGGTGAATGTGACTGATTGGTTAGGTAGGAGGTGCTGGCCAAGTGGAACATAGAGGGAGGCCTGCAGTTAGTTATGATATGATAAGGGGATTTGTTAATAGTAAGTTGGATGTGGAGGAGTTCCAGGTTGTTATCTTGTATTAACGAGTCTAGGAGTTAAATGTTTTTTTTAAGAATATGGAGACACCTCCACCTTTAATTCCTTTGTCTAATGTGGTGTGCCTGTGTGTGCTAGGCATTCAAAACATGCACAGACATGGTACGTTTGTTGGTCTTGAGCCAGGTCACTGTTGTGAGGCATATACCAATGTTTTCCAAGTCAAGGAGAGCTTGTAGCTAATGGAGTTTTTGTTGAGTCTGCTAGTGTTGAGCATCAGTGCTTTAAAGATCAGCTTCAATGGGGCAAAACAGATGTTGACCTCTGAAAGTACAGTTGTGTAAAATCTTACCATAACGGTAGATGTCCTTGCCTTCACTGCTGCAGTATTCCTTACTAATGGGATTCCCTGCCATGAAGCCCTCCGTCCAGCCAGTTTACAAACAATTTCCATTGCTTTAAGGTACACGGAATGTCACCTACTTACTCATTGTATAAGGTAGGGCATACAGGTGATGTTCAGGTGTACCATCCTCAGAACAGATTGCCCCAGTAGAAACAGCAGTCCAAGGAAAACCAAGGAGAATCAGCACAGCCGGGAAGGGACAAAGACCAGGGGGATGGAGGGAGGGAGTGAATACTGCAGCGGTGAAGGCAAGGCATCTACCTTTATGATAAGATTTTACACAACTGTACTATATCCTTACATTCACTGCTGCAGTATTCCTTACTAATGGGAGAGTGCAAAAGCTCAAGAAGAAACCTGGGAGGAGGAAGCAACAGAACACCCCAAGAAGCCATGAAGAATGGCAGAAGCAAAACCAGCTCTAGCTCTGGAGATACCATCCAACTGGTAATGTTTGGTAAAGGTATGCACAGAAGTCCAGGTAGCAACTTCAAGAATAAAATTAGCATCTAAGCCTTTGAAAAAAACACCAGAAGAAGCCACATCTCTAGTGGAATGAGCCTTAATGGAAGAAGGAAGGCTCTCACCATGAAAAGTGTAACAAAAGGAAATAGCATTTGAAATCCAAGTGGAAATAGTTTGCTTGGAAACAGCCAAACCTAAAGACCTAGGATGAAAGGAAACAACTGGTCAGACTTCCTGATAGCTTTAGTTTTATCCAAATAAAATATGAGCTGTCTGTGCACATCTAAGGTATGTAGCACCCTCTCACTGTCAGATTGGGGAGAGGGAAAAAAGGTAGGCAAATTAATAGACTGATTAAGTGACAACTCATTAACCACCTTGGGCATCAAAGAAGGATTAGTACACAAGGACACCCTGTCCTCATGAAATATCAAAAAAGGTGGACAAGTCAGAAGGGCTTGCAACTCAGACACCCATCTGGCAGAAGTAAGCGCTAACAAAAGAACTGTCTTCCAAGAACAATGTTGCAAGGAAGCTGAAACAGCAGGCTCAAAAGGAGCCTGAGTCAATTTTTCCAGAACAAAATTAAGATCCCAGGGAGGAGCAACAGGCTTCCTGGGAGGTCTAATATTAAGGACGCCGTTAAGAAACTGCTTATCCTGAAATCTAGAAGCTAATGGGGGAGTTAAAGGCAGACAAGCAGAAAGAGCTGATAAGTTGGCCTTAATAGAAGAATAGGCCAAATCAGTATTGAGCAACTCACACAAATAAGAAAGAACCAAAGGAACATCCACAGAAAGTGGGTCCAGGTCATGAGAAAGACACCAAATAGAAAACCTCTTCCATTTAGATAAGTAGGATTTCCTAGTAGTAGGTTTCCTGGCCTCCTGCAGCACGTCCTCAGAAAAAAGGTGTCTATGAGGAAACAAAACCATATCACCCACAGTGTCAGTTGAAGTGTAGACAGGTGGGGATGGATGAGAGACCCCTCGTCTTGTGTGAGGAGATCCACCCTGTGAGGTAACTTGTGATGATTGCCCCTGGTGAGGTGCAGAAGTAGAGGGGACCAGTGCTGTTGCGGCCAAAAGGGAGTCACCAACAAGATTTTTGGGAGCATCCAGTTGAATCTTGAACAGGACTCTCAGAATGAGAGGAAGGGGAGGGAATGCATAAAGAAACATCCCCTTCCAAGAAAATGAGACGGTGTCCACCTTTCAGACCAGAGAGGACCTGGGATTCTGGCACAAAATATAGGAAGCTGTTTGTTCAAAGGGGAGGCAAATAGATCTACTTGAGGAGTACCCCACTGCTGAACAATGTCCAGAAACACATCCCTGTGAAGTATACATACGTGGGATTGAGTGAAGGACCTGCTCACATTGTCTGCCACAATGTTCCGATTTGATGGAATGTAAACTGCCTGAAGAGTCACACGATATTGGAAGCCAGATCCCATACCAGAAGTGCCAGCTGGCAAAGACGGCAGGATCTCGTACCCCCCCTGTTTGTTGATATAACACATGACTATGGTATTGTCTGTAAATACCTTGAGGTTGGACATCCTTCCTGCCAGATCCACACCAGCCTCCAACCCCAATGTGGTAGAAGAATCTGACAATACAACTGGGTGAGTGTCTAGGTGCATAATAACCTCAGGAGAAATACCCAGCAGAGGCTGGACAGCAGAAGATTCTGGCATTATCTTATGCACCTTCTTCTTCCCAGACAGCTGACCCTTGGGGCAGGAAGTTCCATCCATAGTACCCGCAGCAAGAAGCTTACGTTGCTGGTTCTCAAGGTACAAGGAAAGGAAAGAAAGCTTACTACGAAGAGTTTAGGGGACAAATGCCTGACAAATTGAACAATGCGTATGGTCGTGAGTAGCACCAAGGCAAAAAAGACACTTATCATGACAGTCTTTATGGGGAATCAGTCTCCCACACTGGCATTTACCCTTCCTGGATGACATTAACTCCAAAATGCACTAAACAAACAGAAAAAGTAACCAAAAACCCAACGGGTTACTTATCTGCAACTGTGAGGACTCCAGCAAACAGGAGTAAGCACAGAAAAGCCATAAACAGAAAAACAGTAAAAAAAAACAAACAAAAAAATGGATGGATGCAACAGACCAGCAGTTAAAACGGTGTTCAGCCTGGTGGCAAAAAAGTTCTGAGGATGGTATGCCTGAACGTCACCTTTATGCCCTACTAAGCAAGGAGTAAGCAGGTGACATTCAGTGTACTTTAAAGCAACAGAAATCTTTTGTAAACTGGCCAGATGGAGGGCTTCATGGCAGGGAATCCCATTAGTAAGGAATACTGCAGCAGTGAATGTAAGGACAACTCTCTTTTCACCTCTATGTATATGAAACACCACCGCATATATAATATGTGAACTGTGTAAAATAGATGTGAATGTGTAAAAAAAAGTTTTATATTATTTTACATCACCCACAGCATTGCTTTTCTTACTTGCATCTGTTTATTTAAGGCTTGTCTGCAGGTGATGCACTGACATTTTGTGTGTGCAACTTTGTCCTGGAGAGAAAAGAGGAGCTGATCAGCCATGAATTGCCGAGATTGCACTTCGTATCATTAGGAAAGCCTAATGCTTATCTGAACTTGCTTAATTATCAGTCTGAAGTTTTAGGGAGCAAAATGCAACTGAGGTAAGGGTGGCCATCTGTTTTCTGTATAGTAAGCAATGTGAGAACTGTTTCTAAGTGAAGACGTGCAGAAATTAGTTTAACAAAAATATGTATTTCAGAGCTTCCACTTTTGTAGATATGGAGTGGCCATTGACCACCACAGTATACAGAAATAACGTTTAGAGTAGAAATACTTTGTTTTTGGAAGTGTTTTTTCCTCACAGTAGAAAGGCACAGTACAAGACATTCCATAATGCTAAGTAGCTCATTTTCACCCAAATAAGCAACACCAGAATGCAATAAATGATGACATTAATTCAGGAAGCAGGGAAAAGCATGTGTCTCGCTCTATTTTTCTGATTAAATTCAATTGCAAACAATGTGAAAGTGTATTAGATTAACTACAGAATGGACTTTCTGCAAAGATATATGCTGCTTCCACCAGACTTCAGGTACTTCAATCATTTGTACTTAATATTTTTTTAAAATATCTGGATTCTGTGTTTTTTTTTAATATTGGAAATACTGGAAGTTTTAAAAGACTGCCATTGCTAAAAAAAAGACCTGGGGTGGGGGTAGAAGGATTTAATCAACAGATGAAAGCCTTGGGAGGTAGAGGTGCAAGCCATCCCTGGCAAAGCAGCTAGTACTGTCTAGCAACTTCTCCCAGGATGATATATACTGTGCCCCCTTTGACACCAGAAGCTAAGATAATTGTTGAACTCAATAATCTTCTGTTCATATTGTAGTGTCATTCTTGGTAACGGTAGAATGCTGCTCAGTGGTAGGTTCATACCTGTCTAAGACACATATTCTGAGAGCTCTACTGTGTCTTTCTTTATATAGCCCAGGGAGGTACAGCTCAAGTAATTTACACCCCACGTGTAATATGACTGTATCATATGTGTACTTGAGGTGCAAGGACTTGTGTGCTTGCATAATGTGGTGAATCCTGGTGCCTGATAGGCAGTTGACCATGACACTGTCCTTGTACATCCTGGTAAATAGTGTAGTTATGCATCTTTGTATGAAGTTACCTATGGCTAGGATATTGGATTGTATGGAGGTATGCCTTATGGGCATTTGAACTGAGTCAATGTGATTCATCGTCAGTGCTGCCTGTATTGTGTGCTTCTGAGACTGCTGAAGGTGCCTATTTATTAGGTTAGTTTTAGGAGACCTTTGTGGTTTAAATAGGTTACTTTTAAGAGTCTCAGCATATTAAGGTGTATGTGTTTGCTCTGAGCTCTGTGTGCTTTGTTTAGTATAGTGTTGTGTTGCCTACTTGTTATTTGCTGTGTCTTTGTGTGAGAGCTTTGCCTCCAATAACATTATATAACCATCTCTCACACACTGTGTTTGCTGGTTTAAGTAGTAGGTGGTTGTCAGTAAGCATTAGATAATCACTGAATTGTCTCAGGATGCCCATTTCCACCAGGCTGGCTGCAGAGACAGTTGTAAAGTGCATATTTATAGTTCCAGGTGCTTACTAATGTGGGCTTCAGGGGGACTTGCTCCTTTGAGGATTGGAGTTGATTTACTGGAGGTTTTTATATATCTAAAACAAATATGCCTACAAACGAAAAGCAATGCACCAGCTAGCCCAAACCTATCTACCTAAAACCAACAATATTAGTTTGTGCCAGCTAGAGCAAACCAGAGTATCTTTTCACAGCTACTGACTATTTAAAGTACAATAGGAATTGGGGGAGTAGGTTGTATAGAGAAGTTAATGCTCTAAATTCATGCATCTTTACAGTGCAATGTGCAGTCCCACTGTACAATGGGCAGCATCATATTAAATCTCATTATTTATAACACAGAAAATAAGCAACAAAAAGCTCAGCAAAGCACACCAGCCAATAACAAGACCCTTGAATTTAGTCTCAGTAGCAAGTAATGTCCATAACTAGCCTGGGAACCTACTTCTGCCACCAGAACAAACCAGTAAACTAATTTCATCAAAAACTCAGTAATTTAGCCACTCACTAGGTTAACCAAGAATGGTAAATAGTGGTGACTCGCCTATTGGTTACTACATGGCTACTACTAGTGGTGGTCTCACTGCAGCTATAGTCAGCTAGGAATCAGTGTTCCTATGTATAGATTATCTGTTGCATTATATTGACTGGGTGGTTAATTCTCTGAACTGTTTCAGAGTTTCTTCCTGGTTGAAGACCTCACAAGAGGTTATAAAAACAATTGTCTATGATGACCATGTCCAGGAGACCATAGCCCCATACTAACTACTAATTTTACTTTAAGAGTTGCAGAGAATTTGCAAGTCAGATACCTAAAGAAACTTTGTTCCATTTTCTACCTGTCCTAAATGAAAAAAAAATATTTCCACTGGCTTTGAACTTTCTATTGAAGCTATTGTTCCTATTACTCCTACTATGAGTAACAAAGGATACACCTTCACTACATATCTAAAGATATGCCGGGGGTGGATGCTGCTCCTATGCAGAAAATTATTCCTATGACATTCTTTTGTGTGTATTCTGGTGGATAGTTTCCCATCTCCATCCCAATATACACAGATGTCAAGAAAATTAATTTCACTAAACGAATAATTAATCTCAAATTCTACAAAACTTGTGGTTACGTTTATGAACTCACAGCAACTCATCAGCTCTGCTTCATCACCCCTCCATAACAAAAACAGGTCGTCAACAAAACGCCTATAAAAAATCAGTTGGTCCCATCTGTTCTGTGACAACACATGTTTATTCTCCCATCCAGCCATTACTAAATTGGCGTAGCTATTGGCACTTGAAGTGCCCATAGTCATGCCTTCTGTCTGTAAATATATCCTGTGTTCAAACATCATAACGCTGTTCTCTAGTATGAACATCTTAATTGACATATCAAATCAACATGTCTGCCCTCATAAGTTTTATCAAGTATTAAATATTCACGTAGCATATTAACCCCCTGTGCATTCGGAATGTATGTGAACAGGGAGCGTACATCTAATATAACCAACAACACTTCACCCTGCTCTAAATCAACACTCTTGCTGAAATTAAATAAGTCCTGTAAAAATCATCTAGAGTCTTCAAGAATAATACTATTCTTATCAACTACTGGCCTCAATTTTGTCTCTACAAATATAGAAAGGGGCTCTGTTACCCAATTGTTACCGGAAACAATAGGCCTTAAAGGAGGTGTAACCGGGTTCTTATGAACCTTGGGCAATCGGTTTATAACTGGTGTCAAAGGTTTCACAACTTTAAAATAATTATATAAATCAAGATCTATTGTGTGATCTAACACCATGTCATACAACGTATGCTCAACATTAGTTATCAATTTCCTAAGTTCAGAGGGATTAATCAGCTTATACACATTACGCTCATTCAACATCTCATGCATAGTCATATTATAGTAAACACTGTCCATGATTACTATCGGACCTCCTTTGTCCACAGGTTTGATAGTAATGTCCATATCCATTTGCAACATTCTCAAGGCCTCATTTTCTTGTTTATTCATATTGAAGAAATTGTCGCTCCTGCCGCTGCTCAATTTATTAAACAATTCTGCTTCACATAACTGTGAAAACATGTCCATAGTAGTATTACTAGATGGCATAAACATGCTGAGTTTCTTATACCTTGAAGCATTAGAATCTATACCATTATTAAACATTAATTTCAGTAAAACATTCCTATTAAACATTTTTAAATTGAAAATAGTTTCTGTTACCTCAGACTTTCTAGAAGGTATGAACGACAATCCCTTATTCAGTAAACTGCATTGTGCTTCATTTAATGTTCTCGAAGAGATATTCCAAATAAGGTCATCCTGAGACCCTTCTCGGCTAGAGAATCCCATTGATATCTCCCTCTCATACAATTCCTGTGATAGCTCAGTGTCTATTACTGTAATGCATGAGCGTCATCTATTCAATGTATCACTGCAAAGTTCAATCAACATATTCAAAGAAGTGTTCAGAATTAAGTTCTCTTCTGGCCTTCTGTGTCATCTTGCCTGAGAAATCCTGTGAATACCTCCGTCTCACTTCATTTCTGCTGGTATCCCTCTGTTTCCTTGTCTCTAATCGCTTGTCCAAGCGTATGGGAAGTACTCGAAAAACCTCTGTGTCCCGAGTCTCCAATGACTCCGTTGCTGCTGACAGACTCACCCCAATGAAGGGGTTAGATGTTTCATTACCCACACTTTCGTTCCTTCTTTCAAGAGATATTCTCTTGTTAGAATTACAGATGCTGTTCACTATATCATCTGTTGTAGTTAGGGGTATGGCGTTTGCTTTTCATTTGGCGCCAAGTCGCTCCTCTATGGGCGCGGCATTCGAAGTACGCAATGTTGCCATTTGTACATTATCCACTTGAATTTGTCCCCTTAAGGTAGACTGGGAATTCTCATGTTCTACTATACAATACACATGCATAGGAGTAGCATGTACCCCTGACATATCTTTAGAAATATAGTGAAGGGGCAAACTTTGCGGGTATCCAGACTCACTACTGAAGATGTGATATTTGATACTGAATTAGGAGTGCTGGAACAGAGGTTTGTGGAGAGGGGGTATATTGATTCTAGAACCCGTGAGATAATATCCGGTGCAGCAGGACTAAGGCACAATGAAGGGAGACCTTATTTTTCAGAAGAAGGAGCATTAAGTGGGAGGAATCAGAAATATAGGAAGAGGGTAGATAGACAGGTACTTGTGCCAGTTGAGTTCTCAAGTTATGTGAAGGTTGTAACAGATGTTACTAGGAAATATTGGCCTGTCTTAACCCAAGACTCTGATATAGGACCTTTTGTAGGTGACAGACCATATTTTTCCTATAGGAATAAAAAATCACTTAAACAACTTTTATGTTACTCTAATAATAAAGGAAACAAGAATGAACAGGGTGATAAAAAAGACACCATTCCATGCCATAACTGTAACCAATATAGATTCATTGATACAAGTAATAAATTTGCACATCCTGACCTTCAAATGGAATTTAAATTTAATGTCAAAGCATGCTGTAATAGTACAAATATTGTTTACTTAGCTGTATGCAATTTATGTTCTTCTTTCTATGTTGGCAAAACTAACAGGAAATTTAGGTATAGGATAAGTGAACACATGCTTAAAATTAGGAATTGTGATAATACCAATGCATTGGCAAAGCATGTAAATAAAACAGATGCCAATCATACTTTTAGATTCATCGCAGTTGAAATGGTATATGAAAATGAATGAGGAGGGAATATAGTGAACTCAACTGAAACATCAGAGAGTAGATGGATAGTGAGGTTAAGCACAGATAAAGGGAGGGGCCTGAATGATAGGGTACCCCTTAAACTCCTGTTAAAAATCAAGACCATTGGCTAGGAAGTGACTAGCTTGAAGCATTTAATGTATTTAACTGATGCTCTCCATATGTATAGTTTGTTATAGTTTGTGTAAACAATATTTTTAAAAAAATCAGTATTAAGTTATGATAAAGTAAATGTTATTTTTATAATAATCTTTCAAAGAAAGTTTAATTTTTATGTTTTTTACATATATTTTGTTTATAAAGTTGTCTTAGCTTATTTAATGTATCTTTTTAAGAAAGGGATGTGTAATTGCTGACGTTGAATATGATTGGTTGTTTTTAAATCAGTTTGAGTATATAAGCACAATCTGTTGTGTTAGTTATAGGTCTGATGAAGTGGTGTATCTACATCACGAAAGCACTCACCAATAAACCTGCTGCTGTTATTCCATTAGCAATTGAGTGATCCTTTGGATGCTGTGGTAATAGTTATTGTGTTTACTGTGACTTATAAAATTTGTTTTAAGACCTAGAACCTAAAGAATACTACCACTATAAAATAGTTTGTGCTGAAGGGTTTGCCATTTATACTTCTTTCATAACCCGATGGTTTCAGAGATATGAACATTTGTTTGCAATGTGAGGACATAATTTGATTCTGTCAAAAGGCTTAGGCTCCGCACATTGGAAGTTACAATGCAAACTTCCTAAGCTTCATTGGCATGAATGTGTTAAACCATCACTTACAACAGGCAATCATACATTTATACAAATGGAAACAAATCACACAGACTCAATCCTAGTTGCAAGCATTTTATATCATAATCCATACTGACACACTCTCAGTTGCAAACATTATGCATCACTTATAACCTACCCAATCTTTTTCAGTCAAACATTACATAGCTCATTTAAGTCCTGCCACCTTTTAAACCTCATTCCTCTCTTGTATGTATTGTTCCCACAATTCCCATTTTTCCTATGTAGTTTGCTCCTACCCTTTATTAAAGATCTCAATTCCATTTGTTTTATCTCTGTTACTATATTCACTACTTCTAGTATAAGTTGGTTTAGATTTTGATTTCCATTTTCTTTTAATTGCCTTTTTGGCAGCCAGCATTATTGGACACAGCAATGCCTTAACATTCCTACGCAGTTCTGATTCTATATTACAGCTCAGAAAAATCCTCTCCCTTGTCAGACCAATTTGCCCACCCATCATCTCTGACAGTGCATCCCACAGGTAATCGTTAAAGTCCACCAATTCACCACACTCTGAGAAAATATGTTCCCAATTACCTCTTTCTTCCTCATCACACCTTCAACATTTGCTGTCTGCCTGAGGAAAAATTCTCTGGAGTCTACTTGGGGTATAAAAATATCTATGTAAACATTTCCAGGCAAAAATCCTAAGTCTTCTAGATTTTGTTGCATATTTGGGAGACATGCATATATCCTCCCATTGTTTCTTTGTGAATTGCTAATCCAGTCTCTCTGCCCAATCTTTTCTAACCTCATTTGATTGATTCTTATAGTTATGCAATATTTTATATGCTCTACTAGTTATTCCTTTTTTAATGGCAGCTTCTGTTCTAGATTCTATTAAAAACTCTACCAATGCTGGTCTTTTGTTTAGGACCCCCTATTTCTTTCTTTCTCTTTGCCTGTACTCTGATATCAGTCCCTGATAGGGAAGGCAATCTCTAACCTGCAGTCCAAATAAATTCTTGGAGTCTTCCCATTATATCATCTTTCCCTCTCTAGTTATTTGCTCTCAGTACCTTGGTTCCTTTGTCAGTTTTATCCTATAAATTCCGGCCCCCTCTTGCCTATTGTCTGTATCCCTAATTGCAGTCATCCCTATCAGCAGAATCTCCTTTCTCCATGACAGTGTGGGTTTAGTTCTTGGAATACTTTCTGCTACTTTATGGGAAAAAAATTATTATTCCCACCTTGTATGCATAACAACTTTTTGTTAAATGTCTAGTTCCAGTTTTATGTTACATGCATACACTATTTGGCAGGTTGAACTTTTATACATTTCTTTCTTGTCATATACATTTGAGCCTATGTCACATCTTTTAATACTTTTTGTTTTATTGAAAGCCGTCAAAAAAAACACACACACACCCAGTACCCCCCTAAAACCTACTAACTTAATACTAAAACACAAGACTATGTATGCCATCAAACATTGAGATTTTACCTTCCTACTAACAGCCACACTTACAGACTTGAGTTAACCTAAAAGAAAGGTCATCCATGCTAAGATGCATGGTGCAGACTATGCTTCTACTAAGTGCTGATTGGATTTGTCTTACTTTTACAGCTCTTCCTGCTGGTAAAACCCCCGAACGTTTTCAGAGATCATTAACAACTTTGGGAAAGCCCCTCAATGCTTTCAGAGAACATTATCTACTTTGGGAAAACCCCTCCATGCTTTTAGAGAACATTATCTCCTAGGCAATTTCTCCTTTAATTTTTTTCCTCAGTCAGTCACTCTCTACTAGACTATAGCTAGTTTCTCTTGATCAGATTGCCTCCATGGAGACACAAGAACCAGGCAGCCAGTTTCTCTTTATCAGAATTTTTCCATGGAAACATGAAGACCAACAGCAGAATTGTTACTGAGGATATATGTATTTGCTAGAAAACAGTCTCATGATTTTCAATGCCCTCTTTCATTTACTTGCTCTCTCTTAAAACTCATTACTAAATCAACCTAAGGTCTTTAATCCAGTCATTCCCTCATGTAAGAAAGAAAAAAAGCACATTCATCTTTCTTTTATCATGCTTTTCATCCAAGCTTTTTTTTTTACATTGCAGTGCCTACATTTCTTACAACTGAACAAGATGAAAGAGAGAAGAAAGGAAAAAGAAAAAAAAAAAAAGAAAAAATGAACAGCAGCACCTGTTTACAGCCCCAGTACACTTAAAAATAAATGGGAAAAACTTTACCTTATAGCATGCAAAGAAAGCCACAAAACTAGTACTATTTAATAAAAAATTACTTACAGTTAACTTTTTCCCTCCTCTTCCCCTCCCCAAAGCACTTTTCTGAACATTAATGACATGAAATAGAGCATATGGTTTAGAGTCCCCCACAAGTCCAACAAATTCTAAAAAAGTATAATATTTCCAGATTTTCCTGTTCTGTCATATTTCACAAATATAATTATTACATTGTAATCCCATATTAAGTTACTGCTTTTATTACTGTTAATCTCCAAAATCCTGTCTCGGCTTCATTTCCAACATACTCTTGATTCTTCTAGTCAGCTCCGTGCTCCCTTTCTTCTCTCCAACATTTTCCATTGAAAATTTTGAAAAGGTTTCACAGGTATAGTCCCTCTGTGGTCCTTATTACCAGAAGAACACAAATTAGAATCTCCTTCTGTTTCACAGCTTACTTTTTGCTGGACAAACTTTGGATTTCCTTCTTAGAATATACTTCATTAAAAAATGATTTGTCCCTCCAGGGAAGAATATCTTGAAGGCAGCTGGGTACAGCAGTTTGAATCTCACACCTGCATCTTAACATTCCCTGAATAGTGGAATACATTTGGTCCTCTTCTGTCTGTTGTACAGTGAGTAATCGTTCTCCACAAACATGCTACTATCTCCCACTTTTAGTATGTTGTTCTTCTGATACAGTTTTGTTAGATTCAACTCCTTCTGCTGGTAGGATTGCATCTTTACTATTAATGGTCTAGGTAGCTTTCTTATAGCCAAGTTTGGAGCATACACATGATGTGCCCTTTAAACTAACAACTCCTTTTGTGGAATACCAGTCTAGTTGCTTATTTGTGCTTTCATAAAATTATTGCAGTCTGTTCTTTCCAGCTTCTGTGGTATAATTGAAAATTTCAGGTTTTCCCTACGTGTTCTGTTCTCTAATTCTATTATTTTTTGAAACATCTCTTTATTTTTTATTTATTTATTTATTATTTATTTATTGACATTTGTTAACCGGGTTAGTCCAAATGAGCCAGGGGCCCATTTTCAGTGGAGACTCAAGGAGAAAAGCTCCAGAAGTATTACATATTTTACAATACAAATCAAATCAAAAATAAAAATGAGTAAAAAATTAAAACCACCATGAAACATAAGAAAATCAAAAGTTAGAGGACATCTGTACATAGGTTAAATAACAATTGACAGGTCTAGAGAATATCACACATGAAGTGCATACAAAGAGAGAAACCATTCAACCACATTTTTTTTTAAATAAAGATATATATAAATATATATGATATGGAAGTGAGGGGAGAGGCAGGTATAAAGCGATATGAGGCAAGTACAAGGAAGTAAAGACCAGAATAGGGAAAAGGAGATAAAGTTGAGAAGAGAAGAGCTAGATACAGTGGGGGTTAGACAAGGGCAGGACCATGTACTCTGAAGAAAATTTTTAAGTTTTCTTGGACAGGTGTTTTTGATAAATGCTTCTTATATTTTGAGGGAGTGAGTTCCAAGCATGTGCAACAGAGTATTTGTAGAGGGACTTTTCTATATTTTTATTGGGTTTGTACATGTCAAGGAGGTGTTTGCCGGAAGTTCGAAGGTGACGATTGGGGTTGTAGTAGGAGACTACTTTGGAGATGGAAGGGCAGGAAGAGGGGTCATTCAGGATAGAGTGTGCAATGTGAAGTTGGGGTAGAAGTAGTTGTTTAGAGAATTCTGGCCATTGGAGTGATTTAAGGTCGAGACAGTGGTGAAATTTATAGGGGAGATTAGAGGCAAACCTGATTATTTTGTGATAAGCTTGCTCTAGTTTACTGATAAGTGAAGTTTTAACATTAGTAAGGGAAAGGGCAGCATAGAGAAGGCAGAGTAGAAGAATGGACTGAGCAAGGGAAGGTTTGGAGGAAAGTGACAGAAATTTCTGGTTGCGATAGAAAAGTCCAAGTTTCTGGTGGGTCTTTTTTATACATTGTTGGATATGAGTATTGAATTTTAATTCATCATCAATAATTACTCCAAGTAGTTTGGTATGGGGGTTCAGGTTTAATGATGGTGTTATTAAGAAAGGTGATAGAGGAAGAGGGTTTGTGCTGGGTAAGTGTTTTAGGGAAGAAGAGAAGGAGTTTAGTTTTTTGGGGGGATTTAGTATTAGTTGGTTATCAGAGAGCCAGGTTTCAACAGAGGTGAAGGTTTGCTGAGTGAGAGCTAGCAGTTCAGGGATGTTGTGGGCAGAGATAATAAGGGTGGCGTCATCGACATATTGTAGAAGTGTAGAGAGGTTAGTAGCAGAGTGAAGTTTGTTTGTGAATATGTTGAACAGAAGGGGCCTAGAATTGATCCTTGGAGAACTCCAGTATTTACAGGAAGAAATGGAGAGAGGACAGTTTGCCAGCAGATAGATTGCTGCCTGCTGGAAAGGTAGCTAGAGAACCAGTTGATGGAAGAGGAACACAGACATAGATCAGGATGTTTAGTAAGGAGTTTAGAGTGAGAGACAGTATCAAAGGCCTTTGAAAGATCAAGGAATAGACAGGAGATGAGCAAGTTATTGTCATGGGCTTCAGCTATTGTTTGAGTAAAGGAGAGTAATGCAGTGTCTGTGCTATGGTGGGGTCTAAAGCCATCTAGGGTAGGAGATTGTTGTCAAGAAGATGTTTGATTAACTGAGCATGGATGCACTTTTCTAAAATTTTAGAAAGGGGGACAGTATAGCAATGGGTCTAAAGTTAGAGGGATCAGTAGAGTTGCTGCCTTTGTGAAGAGGGATTGTATAAAATGATTTCCAGATATCTGGGACAAGGACCTCAGAGATGGAGCAATTAATAAGTATAGTGACAGGGTAGGCGATGGATTGTGCAGCTATATTTAGGAAGTGGGAGGGTTGTTGGTTGGCAGAGGGAGAGCAAGGCTTAAGTTTATTTAGAAGAGATTTAATAGTGGTAATTGGGACTGGTTGGAAAGAAAATGTACTGGGAAAAGTTTTGTTAAGAGGTAGTAGAGGGGTTGGGTAAGATGTACTATGTTGTATGAGCTTTTGGATAGTTTCTATGAAATAGTTTTTGAGAAGAGTGACAATTGCAATGGCAGTTTTGTGCGGAAAGGGGTTGGGAGTAGTGGGTTTACCTGTGTGGAACAGGTTGTTGATGGTGATCCAGAATTTTTTTTTGATTTTTCTGAGGCCTGTATTGGTTAGAGGAAAAATGAGTTCCCTTATCTTTGATAACTAGTTTTTTGGTCTGGTTTCTGAGCTTTTTGTATGTCTGAAGTAAGCGAGGGGATTTATTTTTAACCCATGATTTCCAGGTGCTATCACTTTTGTGCATGATCCATCAGGTTTGTTTTGTAAGCCGGGGGGGGGGGCATAGTTGGATTTAATTCTGATTTTTCAAGAAGGGGCAACAGAATCAAGAGTGTCATGGAAAATCTTATTGAAGGACTTTACAGCCTCATTGAGAGGGAAGTGGTATAGGAAGGACCAATTGATGCCAGATAGTTTAGAGTTAAAACTGCCTGGGTCAAAGTGGGTGAGGTTCCAGCATATTCTGTAAGTATGGTCTTTGTAAAAATGTTGGGTGAATCTATGTATAAAGGTTGGAGAGTGATGACTTAAAGAGTTTGGAAGTATGCTAGGGTTATGGTAATGATTGGGAGCTGAAGTAAGAATCCAGTCAAAGATAGGTCCAGAAGGAGAGTTTTTGTTAGTTCTAGTGGCGGTAGAAATGTGTTGGTGAAATCCATGGAGGTTGAGACTATGGGTAGGGGTGAGGGGGACAGTTTAGACCACTCTATGTTAATGTTTCCAAGTATGATGGTTTCATAGGGGGCATGTGAGTGAGCCAGGAGAACAAATTCTCTAGGATTGGAATATTATTAGTGGGGGGAATGTATACAGGGACTATGGCAAATTTTTTGTTTGAGTTTAGTTGACAGATAACAATAAAGATTTCTGCAGGTGTGAAAGATGGAACAGAGATTGAGAGAGGGGGAATGTTTATTAGTTCAGAGAAGATGATAGCCACCCTCCTCCTTGTTTATTGGTTCTATCTGAGTGAAATATATTGTAGCCTGGAGGTAAGATTTCTGAGTTGAGAATGTGCGGTTTAAGCCAGGTTTCTGATAGAGTTAGGATGTGGGGAGATGTATTAGAAATCCAAGAGTGCAGTTCTGTTATTTTATTTACAATTCTTTGAATATTTAGTGAGAAAATTTTTAGTGATTTAGGTGGAGGAGTGTTGTTAGGAGGGGGTAGGTGGGGAGAGAGGTTAGTGTTGAGGTATTGTGCAAGCAATGGGTGGGAGGTCCTGGGTTGGGGTTGATGTCCCCATGCAAGAGAAATGTGCCGATGAAAGTAAGAATACAGAAACATAGGTTCAGAGTAGAAGGATAGATAAGTTTCTGACTAGTGGGGAGAGATGAGCTAGAAAAAGTGGTAATTTTGAAGAAGTCAGATGGTGAGATGGGGAAGAGTGATGGTGAGACTAAATATGCATGACAGAGTGGGTGTTGAGAGTATGAGGAAGGGTGGGGGAGAGAGAGGTTGAAGGCAAAGTGAAGTATGGTAGGAGGTTATTAGTGAGAGGAAGAAGAGAAAGGAGATGGAGAAACAGAGGTGCCACATGATAGCAGATAGAGTAGAGAGAGGGAATGAGTAGTAGATATGGCTGATATGTAGTGTTATAAGGTATGAAAGTGGAAGGGGATGGTTCAAGATGAGAGTAGGAGTATGTGGTAGGGAATGGATGGGACTAGGAAGGAGATGGAATAGGTAATGAGGCTATAGGGGAGGACAGTGTAGAAGGAGTGGTTGTCAAGGAGAAAAGGTGTTAATCAGAGCGGCTGATTGGGTGGAGGAAAAGGAAGGGGTGTGGTGTAGAGAGTATAAATGTAATGAAAGTAGGTGGGAATGGGGGTAGGGTAGAGGAGTGGAATGGGCCAGAGCAGGTTAGCCCAGCTGAAAGAGGTGTGTGAATCAAGAAAAAACAATCAGGTAGACTGCAATTACTGTAGTTTGCAGGTAGTTATATGCTGCCTTACTAGTATCACAGGTTTTGGGGGGAGAATATGTATGTTACAAACAGCAGACCCTTTTAGTTTTGAGCTTATATTAGTTTCCTGAGCAGTCTCATATTCAGCCAGCCTTTTCTTCATTTCAACCCCTGATTTTTGCGGCTTTATCATCTCATCTGAATATCTGTTTAAAACTTCTTCCATTTTTTTCCAGCCTTTTGTTGTTTGTGTTGATATACTCCAACAGTGTTTTGTTTATTTTAACCAGGCCTCTATGTAGTTGTCTTATATCTTTCTGTAGGTTATTGGAAGTCATATTGCTTTTTGCTGAACAGCTGCAGAACTTTCTCCAGTCAGTGCTTCTTCTTCATTTTTGTAGCTGATGTTTTCCATGTCTTCTGTATTTCTTTATCTCTGGCATCCAGGTGGTGCAGTTACCAGCCAGTTACTGAAATTTACCCATAAACACAAGTCTGCTGGCCTACTCTGGTGATTTTCTGTTTTCACACTGGGAGAGATAGAAATAAGTTGTTCCTCAATGTACAGCCATCTTGGAAGTCCCCCTGAGTGATACTCTTTCAAGAACTTCACAGTACTAGTCCATTTACTAAGTTGTTTTGGTGAGTGTGCAGTAAAGGTCAGTTTGCTACTCTGTATTGTCAGCACTACTAATTTATAAATCCTACAGGTGATGTGGTGGAACAATACTCTTTTTAATCATCTGAAAACTCTTCCTTAATCTTCTGGTCACTGCTTCCAGTTGCAAGTTTATATCGACAGAGATATTGTGACTTTGCACCACTGGACTGATACCTTTGGAAGTGCTAAGGAATAGTTGTTTGGTTGAAAGTTATAGAAATATGCAGGAAGGGGGGAGTGTGAGGATGTGAGGTAGTGCCAGGAATGCCAGAGAGAGAGAGTAGGGCAGTGCATGTGTAACATATGCCAGCATAGCAAGCTGGAGTTTTGTAAATAATTATCTGTCATTTGAAAATCAAACTAATTTGCACAGATGCTTGTGTTAAAATGTATTTGTCAAGTTGCTTATCTTAAAAATAGACCAACAGTGGGTCCTGCTGGACAGAAAATAAATATACATGTATGTGAGACTGCATTGTAACTGATGAAATGTATATATGCTAACAGAGGATGCTGGAAGGAAAGGGTTAAGTTCAGCCCAGCTAACCTTAGGAAAAATAGCCTGAAATTAAATGACTTGGTTTAGGCTATAAAGATTTTATCTCACAGGCCTGAATCTAGCCAGAGACACAATGTCTGGGCTGGGATCCTGCTCTTAATGTCCTTTGTGGTGAACTAATTACTACCATGGGATGCCAGGGAATGGCTAGTTAGATGTGATGATATGAAGCAGTGCCAGCTATGCCAGAGGGAGTAGGGCAGTGCATGTGTAACATATGCCAGCATAGCTAGCTGGAGTTTTGTAAAGAATTATATATATCATTTGAATACCAAACTGACTTGTACAGATGCTTGTCTTAAAAATGTATCAACAGTGGGTCCTGCTGGACAGAAACGAAATATATATGTATGTCACACTGTATTGTAACTGCTGAAATGTATATATGTTAACAGAGGATGCTGGAAGGGAAGAGGTTAAGCTCAGCCCACCTAACCTTAGGAAAAATAACCTGAAATTAAATGACTTGGTTTAGGCCTTAAAGATTTTATCTCATAGGCCTGAATGCAGACAGAGATGCAGTGTCTGGACTGGGATCCTGCTTTTTTATTGTCCTTTGTGGTGAACTAATTGCTACTCAGGGGTGCCAGAGAATGGATGGTTAGACTCTACAGGAAAGATGAAAGAGTTGGAATTGTTTTACAGTCTCCCGATGCTGGAACAAGCTTTAGCAAAGTCCTAGGTATATACTGTGACACTTCTGTGCTATATCCTGGCTCAGTTTCTAGTCAGGGGGTAGTGTGGGAACCACAGAATCAGGTGATCAGATGTGATGTCATCCCGTAGCCAGCACTGAAATTGTAATTAGATTTTAGTGAGAGATATGATAGTGACACTTAGCACTCTGATTTGGAACTGACAAGACCACTCACCCACTTCATCTTGCTTTGCTTTAGATAAGTAACTTAACTAGGGAACAGTAATTCTTCAGTCAGTTGGGAAAATAGTGAGATTAGCTAAAGTATTGTTTTCTGTATCTGTCTGAGTCTTTCCATCTGTGTTATTTTTTATATTTCTTATGAATTGAAACTCTGGTGTTTATTGTAAATAGATATTTAGTATTTTCACGTTTTCTATTTTATTATTTATTATTAAATATATCTGTGCCTTTAATTGTAGCTGGTCTTTAAGAAAATATTTTAACCCTTCAGAGTAATTGCATTTATCTGGTGGCACTGTAGTATCATGCTCCCGAAAGTCTTGCAGATTGATTAACACTACCATTTGTATTAATTTTACTAAGAGTAATTAGGTACCCTGGCAAGAGCTATAAAGTAGATGGCTGGTGACTACCTTATAGTCTGGGTGGAGGTGGCATGGCGGGTAAATCTGTGCCAGCCTTTCTCAGGTGTGTATATGTGCGTGTGTGTGTGTGTGTGTGTGTGTGTGTGTGTGTTTGTGTGTGAAAATCAAATCTCAGAGTGTGTGTGTGTCAGCTAGTTGGAACAGGGAAACAGAACACTGATTTCTGTAGAGAGAAAGGTGGAGTCCTATTTGGGGCCTGGAGAGGGAGTCCAACCCCAGGACTGGAGTGTGTTCCCTCTGTGCTTTTAAGGGAAATTATACTTGGTGCAAAGAGCTGCATCTGAAAATACTGTGTGTTCTATTTTTGTTTTAAGTGTACACTCTCCATTGGTGTCAGTGGTGAGGCTTGAGGCTCCTTGATCAGTGGCCCAGAGCAGGGACGTCACAATGGGTATGAAATCCTCTCTTTATTGGTGTTGTCTTTAAATCTGTTGGTCATTTTTTGGGGTGGGGGGCTGCTCTGCCACATATTTGAAATTAATGGAACTAGTCATTTAAAGACATTCTTATTTTTTGCCATCCATATCTTCTAGCAACCTATGAGGCTTAATAATATTTTTGCTAACACATTTAAGATTTTAAACCCAGCCACAGTCTTTATATTTTGTTTTCTTTGCCTTCCATCCTAAATTTTTATGGTGTTGGATTAATTTTCTATGCGTACTATAAGAGCATTTATACTCTTTTGGGGTGACTTGAGGCTACTGTCTAATCTGCAGGGTAAAATGATCTACTTTTGGCAGTGACATTTTCTGCACAGTGGAGACATAGGCATAATTATCAGAGTGTAAACTGGGTAGCATATTGTTTTGTGGTTCTGAGTACTAATTTGAGTGAGTGAAGCTTGTAAGACCCCACTGACCTCATGTAGTAAGGTTTCAGCAAATGCCTGTCAGCTGCCCATTTTTTCCATTCTATTTTTTTTAAAGCTCTCTGTAAACATTTCCATAATAATTCTTATCATACTAAGAAAAGTGGTACAATAATCCTAGTTTCAGTTAAGAGGATTGGATTGTTAATCAACTGTCATGATAACATCCCAATTCTATATTTGGCTGAGAAACAGTAACTTCCATTATCCAGTCATCTGCTCAACAAAAGCCATATGCATCTTTTACCACTTATAATGTAAGGGGCATAAATACACCAGAAAAGGGTTAAATTACTAAAATGATAAAAGTGCACACTATCCTCATACAACAGGAAACAAGGAAGAGCAAATAGGACAGTAAATTATATGCTGGCTAGGTGGGTTGAACCTGGCATTTGTGCATATTATCTTAAGGAAGAAGGGATGAGTTGATTTTGGTGAGGAGCAATAGCACTGCACTGCCTTCAGGTTCCTCAAGACACCCAGGGAATGATGAGTGATAGTTTTTGGCACATCTAGGACAGTTAATGCAACTGTCAATCTATATGCACCCAACATGATACTCCCAGAGTTTTTGTTTTCCACTACTTACATAGAAATGTGATCTTCAAGATTCCTTCACAGTTAAAATAATACAACAGAGTGTCTTCAGTTTTTTACTTAATTATAAAATAGTTAGAGATCTGGACAGAAAGAGTGACACAGGTCAACTTTAAGTTGTATGTGGAGCATACCTGAAGCTTTATCACTGATGTATATCTGAAGTGTGTGCCATAGAACAAAATATGCCAATACCTTCCATTTAGCAGAATGTTCCATTGTTAATTATGTGCTTACTCTTACTATTCCATTTAGAAAGTCCAAGTAGTCTGGGGTGTGAATCATGGAACTCTGTTCTATATACATGCTAGGTTGAGGCAGTTAATATTAGTGAACTTTGTATGTCAAATCATTCCCTGGTATTTTCAGATGTAAGCATAGGAGCAATGCTGGAGATCCTCTGGGAGAGGTGGTTACGAAACTTGTTTCTGATAAAAAAATAAGCAGTTCCAGCCTCCACATGCATGTTTTAGGCTGGAGGAGAACTTTTAATATTGTTAAACAAGAAGCAGTGTATCAACATCTTTGTGCTGGAAAAGCTTTAAGGTTATAATATAATAAGAGATTTCATCAAAGTGATTTAGAAGTTTAAACACTAAAGCTGTGAAGCAGTTATATGCAACAGAAAAGAGCTATCAGAGGTCCAGTGTCATGTTCCCGTGTGAAAACCATACATTCAGGATACTGCTATTATTTGAAAAAGCCCGAGTGAGTGTGTATATGTGTGTGTGGGTGCACGTTTAATCAAATGATGCCAATCATAGCAGGGTCTAAGCTGTTTAGTTAAGCTTAGAAATTAAAACAAACTACTCATCAGGAGGAGACAGACTATATTTTGTAACCTCTTTAAATCACTGTATATATCAAAGCAGGAAAGCGCAGGAAGTTTACACGGCCTCATCTGTATTTCCATGACTGGCCAACTTACCACAGAAGGGAAGGAATGATCAGCAACTCTCTTTTGCACAGAATATCAAAATAGCTATCAAGATACAAAGAGAAAGAAATCCTTGGACAGCTTTCTTGTGAAATTCTTCACAAACTGTATTTCCCAACAACACAGGACAGCTTCTGGATGTATACTATGAAGTAAGTGAAAGGGGCATGTTTACGCTTATCATAGTGATCACTGCTGCAGAACTCTTAGCTACATGGGGTATATCCTGCATAGAATATAACAGCCAGTCAGCTTCCAAAGCTCCAGAGCACTTTCCACACACCCAAACTGTCAGTCAGTTCAAGCTGACTAAAAAGATAGGTTTGGGCTCCAAGGCCTCCATAGCTTTCCTGCCTTCTTAGAGTATGCTCCTCTGAGGATTTTTAGGATCGACGGTCAGCTTTTGCTGATCCTTTGCTGGGCAGATATGTTCCCTTTTGGGAAAAACTTCCATTTTAAAATATTGTTTGTTTAATAACACTTTCCTGTTCAGGAAAGATATATTAAAGTTAGGAGTTTGTTCTTTAACAGACTGTCACAAACTGTATTGCACTTTAAACAAGAATGCACTTTTTTCCTGTCAGTTTAAAAAGTTGTTTAAAGTAATTGAAAATTATTTTTTTCTGTGGAAAAATTTGTGCTTATTTTACTTTTGGGGGGTCTGTCAAAGTGTATTAAACTGCTTCTTTACTGTGTTTTTATGAGAAAACAATGACTTCTAAAGAATTTTAATTTTTACTGGCTTTTCCTGCTTGTTTTCTACGGGAAAGAGGCATTATTTTTGACCATGGAACAAATATCAGTCCCATGGTTAGTCCTTCTTCCAACCAGAAAATCTTTCCCTCTATAAAGTGACAATTTTGATATGAGAAAACCATCAATGACTTAGGGGACGTAACACATATAGTTCATATTAGAACCATGTTTGATCTTTCTAGTAAGATTATTTCTATATTACTAAATGTCTGCAGAAGAATTCAAAATGGGGCAAAGAGTGTGAAAAACTTTTTCCCTCTACCTGACGGTGTTGCTCTAAACCACTATTAAGGAGGATACATGAAAGAAACTTTTATTGAAAGTTTAATAATCTTAGGTTTTTCAAGAACTACATATAATGCTGGAAAATAACACAGACGCAGATAGAAAAAGACATGTAACCCTTGTTTGAAATGGAATGCATTATGGTTGTACTGCTAGTTAATAGCCTATTAATAAACACTATAAAAATCTTGCAAGAAAAATTGACATTTGTCCAACTCAGGGTGAAGGCTCAATAGAGAGGATTCTGTCCTTTGTTATACAATAGGTAAAAATTGTGTCTGGTTATCTTCAACCTGAGTCCACCCTTGGGAGGCTGCAATAGGCATAATGAGCTGGCCAGTGCATTCTCCATATTCTTGTAGTGCTGAGGTTTAAAATGAAGCCTCTCTTGAGAAGGGCCTGACTTCTGAAAGCTGTGAGAACATTAGTACATGTAGAATGACAAATATTGATTATTTTTCCCATTCTTACACCAGCAGGTTAACCAGAAGAGATAAGTTCCATAAAGTGAAGTTATTAATAAATCAAATTTGGGGTGATACATATTTTACTATTTGGTATACAGTGATGCAAGAAATCGTGAAATGTTTTTTCTTATATTTTAAGTAAACTGACAAGTTGACAACAACTATCAATGGCATTCTGTTAATATTAAGTACAGGGCCAGTGTTGGCATTTTGGGGGTCCCCTTGACACTTCCAGTCTACGTATCACACTATTACTGGAACCAGTCCTAAGCACCCTTTTGGTTCACACTGCAGAGTTTTAGAAATAGTACACACAGACTAAACTATAGCTACAATGCACTTACATTACGACAGGACTATGTACCACACCAGTTTGGCCCATTTCATTGAGGGACATTCACAATGACTGGCATTTATTTGTAACAATGATACATTACAGCAGCTCTATATAGAGGACTGAAGTACTGTTTCACCCCCTCCAATACACACACATTCTCCAGTGATCCGTTCCATTTTTCCCATCCAAGGCTCCCCACACCATGCACATCATTTTTTTCTCCTTTTTCCCCCATTTTGTCCTACTCTTCACATTTTCAAGAAGCCATGACTTTCTTTGATATGCATTTTCCTTTTCATCCAATGATAACTCGAAGAGAAATTATGTTTAAGGAAAGAAATTCACTGCTGCTGTTCAACTTTATGCTTCTTTGCATCCTTTCAACAAACCTTACAGGACAGCAAAAACCATTTCATAAACAACTCAATTAAGCCAGGTTTCCCTGAAGCCATA